>NC_134568.1:236730477-237030477 GCF_050947875.1 Dermacentor variabilis
AGGCTTATGTCAAACATGCAGGAGTGGCTCAAAGAAGAGAAAGCGTTTGGTGACCACGATAAAGTTCTGCAGTGCTTCGGGCTAGAACAGTTTTATAGTCGGTTACCGGAGAACGTGCGATACTGGGTCTTGGATAGGCCAGACGTTTGTACGGTGGCTAAAGCCGCTGAGCTAGCCGAGGAGTTTGTGACGCGTCGGGCTCGCGGAGCTAAGGACGGTCAAAAGGGTGAATTTGGCTCGAAGTTTGAGAGGCCGAAGTTCACACCCATGAGAGCAAAGGGGGACACGCGTAGTGAGGATGCGAGTGAAAGCAGTCCGACCAAACGTAAAGAGACGGCGGCAGCCGAAGCCGAACGCAGAAAGCGGTTCGAGATGAGGCAAGCGCGCGTTTGTTATACGTGCCAGAAGCCGGGTCACTTTTCGGCGCAGTGTCCGGAAACAACACCAAAAGTTGTGTTTTTTTCATTAGGCAGCACTGACGAGAACATGAAGCTTCTCGAGCCTTACATGCGAGACCTCCTCGTGAACGGGAAAGAGTGCCGAGTGCTTCGCGATTCCGCAGCTACGATGGATGTAGTTCACCCGTCTTATGTAGAACCCCATATGTTCACGGGCGAGTGCGCATGGATCAAGCAAGCCGTGGAAGCTCATAGCGTGTGTCTGCCAGTAGCAAAGGTGCTTATTGAAGGACCTTTCGGAGCGCTTGAGACGGAGGCGGCAGTGTCATCTATGCTGCCACCCCAGTACCCGTACCTATTTTCGAACAGGTCCGATCACCTCCTGCGCGAGAAGGGGCTTTTGTTTGGTGAAGCTAGTGTTCAGGCCTTAACCAGATCGAAGGTTCGGGAGCTCGCTGCAAAGGCGGTAGTTGCGGGGCCGACGTTATCAAACAACGAAAAAGGGTCAGAGGCGCAGCAAGCTGATATTCAGAGCACGCCCGAACTGAATAAACTTGAGTCTGTAACGTTAAAGGCGCCAGATACTGGAGAGGAAACGCCCGACACGGGAAAGTTAGAAGAGCTATCTACTGATTTGCTCATCGCGCCTACGTCAGACGGACTTGATAGGTTGCTAAAAGTCAGCCGGTCGGCTTTGATAGCCGAGCAAAAGAAGGATGGTAGCCTAGAAAACATACGCTGCAATGTCAAGGAAGGTATCGCCAGGAAAAATGCGCGTTTTGTGGAAAGAGGTGGAGTCCTGTACCGGAAGTATCTAGACCGCAGAGGAGTGGAGTTCGATCAGCTGATCGTGCCTCAATGCTATCGTCAGGATCTGTTGCGCTTGACGCATGGGAGTTCGTGGTCCGGACACCTAGGAGTTAAGAAAACTAAGGACCGTCTCTTGCAAGAGTACTATTGGCCAGGGTGTTTTCGGGACGCAGACCACTTCGTGAGGTCATGTGACACCCGTCAGCGGGTGGGCAAACCAGGGGACAAATCAAGGGCGCCGTTGAAATTGGTACCTATCATTACGGAGCCTTTTAGACGGCTCGTTATTGATACAGTGGGACCTCTGCCGGTAACAGCCACGGGGTACAGACACATTTTGACTGTGATCTGCCCAGCGACAAAGTTCCCTGAAGCAGTGCCGCTTAAAGAACTCAGCTCAGTTGAAATAGTCAATGCACTACTGTCCATATTTGCGCGAGTTGGTTTTCCTGCGGAAATCCAATCAGATCAGGGCACAGTGTTTACTAGCGCTTTGACGACAACTTTTCTCGAAAGGTGTGGGGTAAAGCTGCTACACAGCTCAGTGTACCACCCACAGTCGAATTCCGTTGAGAAGCTCCACTCCGTCATGAAGCGCGTGTTGAGAGCGTTGTGTTTTGAACATCGAACTGACTGGGAGCTGTGTCTGCCTGGGGTGATGTTTGCTTTAAGGACCGCGCCGCATGCGGCTACGGGGTTTTCGCCAGCTGAACTGGTGTACGGTCGCTCGCTTCGATCTCCGCTTCGCATGCTTCGAGAATCGTGGGAAGGTAGGGGCGACGACCCAGTCGTGGTGGAGTACGTACTTAAGCTCCTCGAACGCTTAAGAAGGGCACAGGAGTTGTCAGGTGAAGCAATGACAAAGGCCCAGCAGAGGGCCAAGGTTTATTATGATCGGACAGCCAGGGCCCGTCGTTTTGAGGTGGGCGATGAGGTCATGATATTGCGCACATCGCTAAACAACAAACTAGACGTGCAGTGGGAGGGCCCAGCACGAATTGTTCAGAAACTGTCGGACGTTAACTACGTGGTAAGTCTGCCAGGAAAGCGGAAAGCACAGCAAGTTTACCACTGTAATCTGCTCAAACCTTATAGACAAAGGGAAGCAGTGGTGTGCATGATGGTAAACGTTCCTGAAGAGCTTCCGGTCGAGCTTCCGGGACTAGGCTCAGTGACGAACAGGGAAGACACCGGTCAAGTCATTAGTGACCTTATCAGTAAAGCACCGCTGTCGCCCGAGCAGAAAACCGAACTACACCAGCTATTACAAGAGTTTCAAGGTCTGTTCTCTGAGAGGCCTGGTAGGACTTCTGTACTTACTCATGATATAGAACTTACCTCCCCAGAGCCAGTACGATCCAAGGCGTATCGGGTGTCACCCCGCCAGAACGATATTATGGAGGCTGAGGTAAAGAAAATGCTACAGCTCGGTGTTATTGAGGCAGGTGAGAGTGATTATACCTCCCCTTTGATTTTAGTTGAGGTACCGGGCAAGGAACCTCGTCCTTGCGTCGACTACCGCAGGCTTAATTCCATCACTAAGGATCAAATTTATCCGATCCCTAACATCGAGGAGCGCCTTGAGAAAGTTAGTAGCGCTCAGTTTATTTCCACCCTAGATCTTGTCAGGGGTTATTGGCAGGTTCCACTTACAGAAGAGGCTAGTAGGTATGCGGCGTTCATTTCACCAATGGGAACATTCCGTCCTAAAGTGTTGAGTTTTGGTTTGAAGAACGCGCCATACTGTTTTTCAAGCCTCATGGATAAAGTGTTGCGGGGACAGCAAGAATTCGCTTTACCGTATCTAGACGACGTAGCGATATTCTCCGCATCCTGGTCTGAGCATATGGCACACTTGCGGGCAGTGCTAACCCGCCTGCGCGAAGCGGGCTTGACAGTAAAGGCTCCTAAGTGCCAGTTAGCACAGGCCGAGGTTGTCTACCTCGGTCACGTGATTGGTCAGGGTCGTCGCCGCCCCTCTGAAATAAAAGTGGCCGCTGTGCGAGACTTTCCGCAACCGCGCACAAAGACCGATATTCGGTCGTTCTTAGGTGTCGCCGGCTACTATCAGAGGTACATCCCCAGGTACTCTGATATCGCGGCTCCCCTGACGGATGCTCTAAGAAAGACAGAGCCTCAAACAGTCGTCTGGGACGAGACAAAGGAAAGAGCTTTTAGTGCCCTAAAGAGTGCCCTAACGAGCCAGCCTGTGCTACGATCGCCAGACTATACAAAAGGGTTCATTGTTCAGTGCGATGCTAGTGAGCGAGGCATGGGCGTTGTACTGTGCCAACGGGAAAATGGAGAAGTAGAACACCCCGTCCTGTATGCTAGTCGTAAGCTGACCAGTCGTGAGCAGGCGTATAGCGCCACCGAGAAAGAGTGTGCGTGTCTCGTGTGGGCCGTTCAGAAATTGTCATGCTATCTAGCCGGCTCGAGGTTTATCATTGAGACGGATCACTGCCCTCTCCAATGGCTGCAGACCATCTCTCCCAAAAATGGCCGCCTCCTGCGCTGGAGCCTCGCTTTACAACAATATTCCTTTGAGGTGCGTTACAAAAAGGGGAGTCTCAACGGTAACGCCGATGGCTTAAGTCGAAGCCCCTAACGTAGGAATCAGCCTCAAAATTGTTGGTTACTGATGTTTTTCTTCCTGAGGCAGGATTTTTTTTTAACATATTGCTTTTGTTTAGTGTTTCAAAGTGATGATATGCTTTCTAGTGCAATTTTCCAATTTGTGGACGCGTTCTGAGTGATGCTAGACTACTGTAAGGAACTAGGCAGTGGTATAAAAAGGGGAAAGAGCCTGGCAGGGCTTAGTGAGGGTTGTGCCGTGCTTGCTGACTGAGCGGTTGAGTTTCAGCGTAGTTCTAACGCTTGCCGGGAACGAGAACAAAAATGTGAACTCTCCCGAAGTCACTTTGCAGTGTACCGTGCGAACCTGAACGAGAGAACGAGGCCTTCTCTGTGCGCTGCGCTCAAGAAACGTCGAGGGACGCCCGACTTCGGTTATGAGCATCATCGAGCGACATCCCTCCGGACAGCGGATGCAGTCCTCTGTCCATCGGGATCTCCTTCCCCTGGCGGGGCGGTCTGTTGCGTTTCGCCTGCGACACGCGGTTTTGCCGGCGCGACTGCGGCGGGGCGGCAGACATTTTGGCCCGTGCGGCGTCGCCGCAACGCTCCCCGCCAGGCGTTTCCAGGCATGTTCCGATGCCACGTGTCTTCATGTGCGTGTGTGAGTGTATGTGCCATTGTGCCCGAACCAGGCGATGCGACAGCAGGGGTCATCCTCCCCTTCCAGTCATTGTGCCTGAACCAGGCGATGCGACAGCAGGGGTCATCCTCCCCTTCCAGTCATTGTGCCTGAACCAGGCGATGCGAAAGCAGGGATCACCCTCTCATTCCAGTCATTGTGCCCGAACCAGGCGGTGCGACAGCAGGGATCACCCTCTCATTCCAGTCATTGTGCCCGACCGGCAGCGCTACGACAGTGTGCGTCACCATTAGCCCATTGTACATTCACGTGCTCGTCTATTGAGGGGTTCCTTCTTGCCCTCAACTGCGAGAGTATAAAAACAGCTGCCCCCGGACGCCAAAAGGAGGGCTCCGATTTCTTCTGTTGAGTAAAGTGCTCTCCCGTCTCTCTACTTCGGTCAACCTGACCGCCAACTCTTTGCGATGTTAAAATAAACAAGTTGTTTTGTTGTTACCAGTCGACTCATGCTTTGCCGGGACCTTCGGATGCTTCCAGTTGTACCCCAGGCCGCCAGGCCAACGCTACCCTTGGGGCTTGCGACCCAGGTACAACCACGGGCGTCAGCGCCGAGTTCCCAACACCGATGCCATCGGTGGGATCCAAACATCTGATGCCATCGGTGGGATCAAAACATGCCTTCAAGAAACGAGCTTAGGCCCCAAAAATAAACGTTTACTAAAGGTTTTACTGTTAAATTAAATTAGGGGGTTTAACGTGCCAAAACCACTTTCTGATTATGAGGCACGCCGTAGTGGAGGACTCCGAAAATTTTGACCACCTGGGGTTCTTTAACGTGCACCTAAATCTAAGTACACGGGTGTCGTACGAAAGGACCGCGAGCACTCCAGCCGTCTATTAGGAGGTGTCACTATTGTTGTCCAAGGCGGCATACCCACTCGGAACGTTATATTAAATACTCCGTAAGAGGCAGTAGTTCCCCCCGTTTTATCATTTAAGACTGTTACCATCTGTTTACTGCACATTCCTCCCCATACACATTTCACTACTCGAGAAATGGAAAATTTTGTTTACCAGTTGCCGAAGCCTTTTGTTTTAGTTGGAAATTTTAATGCTTGGGGCAGTGATAACACTGACCAAAGAGGCCAGCTTACTGAAGATGTCGTTTTATTGAATAGCATTTGTATATTAAACACAGGTGCGTCAGCCTATTTCTAACCTACATCACGGAATTTTAGTTGCCTGGATTTAACCTTTTGCTCACTATGTGTTTTTACCGATTTTAAATGGGAAGACCTGAACACCTCATATGGCAGCGATCATCTACCTGTTGTCATCAAACTCGCATCATCACTACCCATTAAAAATTTTGAACCGCGTCGCTGGAAAATACATCTTGCTGGCTGGCCGCTTTTCGTGAAACATGCAAAACTCGAGGAAGTATTTTAAAGTGAACTAAGCGTAAACGGAATTAAGGAAAAGTTCACTGCGGTTTTAATTTCGGTGGCAGAAAAGTCAATACCGCAAACCTCTAGCCTTGTGCGCAAGAAATCTATCCCTGGTGGACTCATGAGTGCACACAAGCAAAAAAGCATCAACATATGGCCTGAGGAACCTTGCGGAGATACCCGACCTATGCCAACCTCTTATGCTTTAAACAGGCTAAGGCCAAAACACGATTTATTTGAAGGCAGGCGGAAGAATCATCATGGAATAAATATATATCCTCAACCAAGAGTTCAGTCACATATAAGCGAATGTAGGAACAGGTGGGAAAGTTTCGGGGAAATTACTGATCGACGATTACCTGATTGATGACGTGGATGTGATCCATTGTAGAGTATCCCTTCCTAAAACCTGCCTGTTCCCTTAGTTGACTGAAGTCCAGTGGTGCCCTTATTCTATTGGAGATTATCTTGGTGAATATTTTATATAATACTGGAAGTAAGCTAATGGGCCTGTATTTTTTCAATTCTTTAACGCCTTCCTTTTGGGGGATTAGTGTAATGTTCGCATTCTTCCAGTTCTCTGGGACTCTTGAAGTCGATAGGCGGCTCGTATAAAGGGCAGTTAGTTTTTCAAGCATTATGTCTCCACGATATTTGATTAAACCTACTGGTAGTCCATCTTCTCCTGCCGCTGTTTCCCGTTTCATGTCTTGCAGTGCCCTTCTGACCTCATGGTTAGTTATAGTAAGTTTCTGTATCCTGTTCGTTACTGTTTCGAATGGAGGTATCCTGACTCCTCTGGGTACTGCACAGGCCGGTATAAAATTATTCCGCTGCTTTTACTATACCTTCGAGATTGCTGACCATATTACCCTGCTTATCTTTCAGTGCATACATCTTGGTTTGTCCTATGCCAAGTTTCCTTCTCACTGATTTCAGGCTGCATCCATTTTTTACTGCTTCCTCAGTCTTTATCACGTTATAATTTCGAATATCACTTATTTTCACCTTGTTGATCAGTTTTGACAGTTCCGCAAATTGTATCTGATCTCTTCAGTTGGACACTTTCATTCTTTGTCGTTTATTTATTAGATCCTTTGTTACTTGGGAGAGCTTGCCTACTGGTTGCCTTGGTGCCTTGCCTCCCACTTTAATTGGTGCCTCTGAAGCCAGCCTAGTTACGGTTTCAATCATTACCTCTATGTCATCTTCATCTCCCTGTTCTAAGGCTACATATTCGTTTGCAAGTACCAGCCTGAATTTGTATGCTTTTACCCTTACTGCCTCTAGGTTGACCTGTTTCTTCTTGGCCAATGTTACTCTTTCTCTCGTCCAATTAAGGTGAATCCTAGCCCTCACTAACCTATGATCACTGAACTTTACCCTCACTATCCCTTCTACATCCTGCACTATGCTGGAATCGGCAGAAAGTTTGAAATCAATTTCATTTCTTGTTTCACCATTAAGGCTTTTCCAGGTCCACTTTCTGTTGCTACGCTTCCTGAAAAACGTGTTCATTATTCGCAGCTTATTCCTTTCTGCGAATTCTACCACCATTTCTCCTGTAGCGTTCCTAGAATCGACGCCGTAATTGCAGCAGTTGTTTCTTATAATTAAATTAAGTAACATGGTAATTAAGAAGCCATGGTTTTAAAGGCGAATCATACAGTGAAAGCTGTTATACGGAATTTTGTATGAAAGGACGCTTTCACTTAAAGGGATTCTAAAGCAAAACACTAAATCCGTTTAAACTGGTAGAGCGTTCTTTGAAAACTCTGTTGTCATTAATTTCAAAATAATAGCTTGATTATTAGAAAAGTAAATGAATGTAAACGTTTGAGTTATTGAATTTCGCGCCGAATCTCCCACACTGGTGCGTCTATGTGACGTCACGGATTTCAAAGTAGTTTCTCATATTTAGGCTGCGTTGGCACAGCAAAAGTTCCCGAAACTCCACCATGTTCAATCTTTCACTCCATTTGAATACAATTCCGTCTATCTTTACCGTTAAAGAATGACCTAGGCCCTGAAGGACGCTCTCAAAATTCGTGACGTCACAGCGAGCTTTTGCGGCAACTTGAAGATGGCGAAGATTAAGTGGTTGTACTGATTAAATGTAGTGGCATGCCTGCTGCTAATTATTTCGAAACTGAAACATTCCAGATATCATGCACTGTTTCAAGTACAAGGTATTACTAGGCTTTAGGCATGGCGATCTCATAAAAAAACTGCTTAAATGCATCAAAAGCAAAAAAAAGAATACAAAAGCTACACTTCAGCGCATTCAGAAAGTGTTCATTTTGGTTGTCTATGCAAGCCACTTTTTTCCCTACAAAACTGACTCGGAGCTCGGGCATTGTTCTCTAATAAAATGACACCTTAAAACAAATGTGCACGAACTTGAGCCATTACATATTTTTGCACTGAGACCGGCACCTTATTTGTAATTGACAATATGTGCAAGCCTTATTACGCTCATACGCAGGATGTCCGCCAACCTTCCACTAGTGCCCCCATCGAGTGAGGAGGGAAACGCTGCGGACATCTTAATGAAGATGTGTCAGTTTTCTGATCTGGCAATGCTTGAAGTACCGTCACTGTCAGGTGAAGAGTCACAAGCGCCAGAATCGCCTAATGTGTTTGGCGTCGCACGATTCTGTGGAGCCTCGGGACATTTTGGAATCTCTTGAATCACCGGTGCTTCAAGAGGTGCTGGTTCCTGAGGCTTCCGAGGCACACCACGGCAGGCCGTAGTCACAAGCATCGCTGGCTTGAGCAGGCAGTCACAAGCCGGACACGTTGGGAAGCATTGCTTCTGAAGCCAAACAACGTCAAGAGGGAGGAAAAGGAAAAAGAGATGAGAGTCAGTTAATATTGGAGGAAATGGGCAATGTTTCAAGTGCAATCGAAAGATGCAAACCACAGGACGACCTCGAACTTTTGCTGTCTCTCTGCTCAAGCACATGAGAGAGGTCAGTGAAGATAAGCATCTCGGTATGAAAATTAAATCGATGCAAGTAGTAAAGTAATTCAAATATTAATGTTTTTTTAATGTATACCTTTTCAAGTTTAAAGTTTATTGCTTCATTCATTAGTGGTGCATATATGCAGTAGAAGTTATGGAGGAAGAGGTCCCACAGTTAGAAACTGCAGCGGGACCTCTTGTTCTTAGTTACCTAATAATATATAGATAAAAAGGCGTCAGTTGCAGTTATCAACAAAGAACGCATTACACAATTTCTACAGTGTTAAAGTAATAAAACCTATGGCAACACATCACAACATAAAAAAATTACATAATAAGCAACACAAAAATATTTCAAAGAATAGATGCATTTTACAAGGTATTGATATAAGCTCTCAGTGAACGTTGGTATGACGATAATGTAGGTGAGGATTTCACGTGAGCAGGTAAATTATTCCATATTTTCACACTAGCAAAACCAACAGTTAGTTTGCCATAGTTTCTGCGCGATTTTGGAAGTAAAAGGTTATTTTGTAGAGAACCTGGTAGTGTTCGGATTAGCAAGACTATTCCTGCCAATGATATAATGTAATTGTGGGTTCTTAAGAAGGCGGTAAATAACGATGCTGTGGTTGTACCAGATAATTCTATTTATTGTGAGGATACTTAACTCAGTGAAGATGGGGTAACCTGAGCGTTATAAGGAGCTGAAGCGACGATACGGACAGCGTTATTTTGAATGTGCTGCAAGGGAGCTATATGACAGCGATATGTAAGACCCCAAGAACTGATACAGTAATTTAAATGGCTATAAATGAAGGCATAACACAATGTCAGGAGAGTGTGCTTTTGAAAGTACTGTCTGGCCTTTAAAAGCACCCTGATACCATAGGCAGCTTTCTTTTTTATGAAGCTGAGATGCAAATTAAACTTTAGAAGTGAGACTAATTGAACACCTAAAATGAGCACTCATTAGATGGTAGTATTGGGTGAGAAGCTATGTACAGAGGTGGAAGGTTAGGTCGACGTTTACTGTGTGAACTAAAAACCATAAACTTTGTTTTCTGAGGGTTAATTAGCAATTTTTTTTTGCACCAACTACTGACATTATTTAGTTCATCATTTAAACGCTCAGTTAGCGTAAAGATGTCGTTATGGGAGGCGTAAATAGTGGCGTCGTCCGCGTACAAAAGACATTCTGTAGAAGTTAGGCAGTTTGGGAAATCATTAATGAAGATTAGAAATAAAAGGGGACCGAGTATGGACCCCTGTGGAACGCCAGTATTAATTATTTTTGTGTCAGACAGCACTCCTGAAATGCAAACCTGTTGCTGTCTGTCGTGTAAATAACTTCGCAGTAGCTCCAAAGATGTACCTGTTATGCCATATGCGCTGAGTTTAGTAAAGAGAATGTTGTGATTAAGGGAATCGAATGCTTTCGAGTATTCGATAAATACAGATCCTGCGAATCTGCCCCCATCAATTTCCGCTTTGATTTTGTCAGTGAGGGTGATTAAAGCTAGGTTAGTAAAATATCCAGCACGAAAACCAAACTGTCTTGGTGTTAATAGTTGGAACTCGTACAAGTAGTTTGATAGGCACTGTGCTATTAGTTTTTCTATTGCTTTACTGAAACATGGCAAGGTGGATATGGGCCTGTAGTTTGCTATTAAGGTGACGTCTCCTTTTTTGGGCACAGGAATTAGTTTTAATCTTTTCAAGTCACTAGGAAAAACGGCAGTTTTAACGATTAAATTGACAACCTGACTGGAAGCTTCACATATGCTGTCAACAATTTCTTTTATATGATACGAACATATGGAATTTAAACCAGGACTGCAATTTTTAAGATTCGTAATTGCTGCGCGAACTTCACTGGGTGTAGTTGGGAAGAGAGAAAATTATTGTTGTGACAAGCGCGACATGCCAGTGTCATTACCGCCAGGGATATCAGGCACAGTAGCAAAAAAGTTGCTGAATGAGCATGCAATATCCTCAGGGTTTGTAAGTAGGCAGTCTTTTTCTTGAATTTTCGTTATTCTATTCCTAGGAGGATTCTTATTCAGAAACGTATTAAGTATCTGCCATTGTTTCCGGGAATCGTTCCCGGTTTGATTTATTACATTTTCATAATAAGTTTTCTTCGCTTCTTTAAGTAGATATGTCAGTAAGGTGCCAAACTTCTTGAACCGAAGCTTAAGAGATTGGTTAAATGGTCTATTTTTGCATTTACGATACAGATTTTCTTTCTTGCGCATGGTCTTCAACAATTCTGGTGTAAGCCAGGGGCTTGAAGGGGAGGCAAAATGTTTACGGCACTTAACTATTGTTGTTGCTGAGGATATACAAGCTTTAATTAGGCCAGATAACTCATTATAAGAGGCTTCAGCGTCATTTAATGATGTTACGCGCGACCTATCTGAACTGTTAACTAGCTCCAGGCAATGTTCTTTGTCAAACCTGGGTTTCGTGTACAGAGTTTCCAAGGCGTGACTAAGACGTGGGAAACAGCACAATTGGAAAGTGGTTGGTTATGTTGCTTCGTACGATAAAAGCTTTAGGGGGATAAAGCAGGTTTGTTAGTGCATGATTGATGAGAGTACTCGAGTTAGAGACGCACCTAGTAGGTAGTTGTAACAAAGACTCGATACCGTATCCATGATAGATGCTACTGTATGCTCTGCTGTAAGCGCAGTCCTCATCCAGAAGATTGATATTTATGTCTCCCATGATAACCATGTCCTTGTTTTCATTCGAAACAGTGTGCGAAATTTCATCTAGGGCGCAGCTAAACGTGTTTATACCTTTTGTATAATAAAGCCAAGAGACAATGAAACAAAGGAAATCATTGAGGAATTTAATTACTTCATATTGAAATGGTTAAATAAGGAAGAAAATGAAAGTGGATGAAAAGATAACTTCCCATTGAGGGGAGACGAACCCACCACCTTTGAAGTATGCTTGTATTGCTTTACTAATAGAGCTGCAGCAATGATTATCCCTCTGCAACCTTCCTTGAGCATATATGTGCATGTACGGTCTCGCCCTGGTAGTGTTAGCCAGTGCTACTTGTGCAACAACACTCGTAGAGCCTAATCTAGTACACGTAAACATTCTAGGAAATTGATGGTGGAATGACCTCCACCGTAGGTCGATTTGTTTTGGGTTCAGCTCCCTCCAGTTGCAAGTTTACGTTTTGTCCACTTTCATTTCCCTTCTCCTTGTGACCTCGACGTTAGAAATAAAACTAAACTAAAACTTCATTTATGCTTTACAACGTTTCCTTGTCTATTGCTGTCATATCAAAGCTCGTCAGTTATTCTTTGCTCATTTTACATTGTGCTGTATTTGTATTTTTGTGCGTAATTATTTAAGAATTTCTTAAAGTTGATATCTATGGGCCTGGTTGGTTGGCCATTGCTGCTGTAGAGATGTGCGAACATGTTTTAGCAACACACCTATGAGAGAGAAACAAGCACTGATTTGCAACTAAAGGTTTGTTGTTACAAGACAGGTGTTCATCGCTTTCATCTGTCCTTACTCATTGAACCTGTCTTGCAGCAATAAACCTTTTTGAGTTCACCACCTGTGCATGTAGAGTTCGTGCATGCATCTACGGGTGTCTGTACATGCCTGTAAAGAAAAAGAAATGTAATGGACCTTCAACCAGTCCCACCGGAAATTTCGGTTATATGCTGCAAGTTGTAAAGCATTGTCTCGGGGTGTTCTAGCACCGCAAGTATTTTTCAGATTGCTTTATTATTAGAAGAGATAGCAGAAAGTGAAAAGTCTTACCACCATCTAGACAGAAAGCGAGGTTCACTGCCAACATAGACAACCACAAGCCACATTTCTTGTTTTTTTTTTTTTTTGCTGTTGCATGGCTCACTTCCAGAGTTGGTTTTGCATGTTCTGCATTGTATGTTTATCCAGTCTCTGTACGTAATCAGGGACATTGAAGGCAATTCATAAATGAGGCATTTGTACATATGACCTTGCTTCTCTGGCAGGTAGCAGGGCTACTTGACAGGAGCCGTGAAGAGCATGAAGAGCACTGGTATTCGGCTTTAACTCAGGAAGAGGACCTTAGTGTTGAAGCAATGAGCAAAAATCTTGTGGGCATCATTAAGGAGTGTGCAATAGAAGTCGGTGGTAACTCCGTTAGACAGGATACCAGTAAGCTATCGCAGGACACGAAAGATCTGATCAAGAAACGCCAATGTATGAAAGCCTCTAACCCTACAGCTAGAATAGAACTGGCAGAACTTTCGAAGTTTATCAACAAGCGTAAGACAGCTGACATAAGGAAGTATAATATGGATAGAATCGAACATGCTCTCAGGAACGGAGGAAGCCTAAAAGCAGTGAAGAAGAAACTAGGAATTGGCAAGAATCAGATGTATGCGTTAAGAGACAAAGCCGGCAATACCATTACTAATATGGATGAGATAGTTCAAGTGGCTGAGGAGTTCTATAGAGATTTATACAGTACCAGTGGCACCCATGACGATGATGGAAGAGAGAATAGTCTAGAGGAATTCGAAATCCCACATGTAACGCCGGAAGAAGGAAAGAAACCCTTGGGAGCTATGCAAAGGGCGAAGGCATCTGGGGAGGGTCAGGTAACAGCAGATTTGTTGAAGGATGGTGGGCAGATTGTTCTAGAGAAACTGGCCACCCTGTATACGCAATGCCTCATTACCTCGAGCGTACCGGAATCTTGGAAGAACGCTAACATAATCCTAATCCATAAGAAAGGGGACGCCAAAGATTTAAAAAATTATAGACCGATCAGCTTACAGTCAGTTGCCTCCAAACTATTTACTAAGGCAACCGCAAATAGAATCAGGAACACCTTAGACTTCTGTCAAGCAAAGGACCAGGCAGGATTCCGTAAAGGGTACTCAACAATAGATCATATTCACACTATCAATCAGGTCATAGAGAAATGTGCGGAATATAACCAACCCTTATATATAGCTTTCATCGATTACGAGAAACCGTTTGATTCTGTCGAAACCTCAGCAGTCATGGAGGCATTACGGAATCAGGGTGTAGACGAGCCGTATGTAAAAATACTGAACGATATCTATAGCGGCTCCACAGCCACCGTAGTCCTCCATAAGGAAAGCAACAAAATTTCAATAAAGAAAGGCGTCAGGCAGGGAGATACGATCTCTCCAATGCTATTCACAGCGTGTTTACAGGAGGTATTCAGAGACCTGGATTGGGAAGAATTGGGGATAAAAGTTAATGGAGAATACCTTAGTAACTTGCGATTCGCTGATGATATTGCCTTGCTTAGTAACTCAGGGGACCAATTGCAATCCATGCTCACTGACCTGGAGAGGCAAAGCAGAAGAGTGGGTCTAAAAATTAATCTGCAGAAAACTAAAGTAATGTTTAACAGTCTCGGAAGAGAACAGCAATTTACAATAGGTAGCGAGGCACTGGAAGTGGTAGGGGAATACATTCACTTAGGGCAGGTAGTGACGGCGGATCCGGATCATGAGACGGAAATAATCAGAAGAATAAGAATGGGCTGGCATGCGTTTGGCAGGAATTCTCAGATCATTAACAGCAGGTTGCCATTATCCCTCAAGAGAAAAGTGCATAATAGCTGTGTCTTACCTGTACTCACCTACGGGGCAGAAACCTACGGGGAGGTTTACGAAAAGGGTTCTACTTAAATTGAGGACGACACAACGAGCTATGGAAAGAAGAATGATGGGTGTAACGTTAAGGGATAAGAAAAGAGCAGATTGGGTGAGGGAACAAACGCGAGTTAATGACATCTTAGTTCAAATCAAGAAAAAGAAGCAGGCATGGGCAGGACATGTAATGAGGAGGGAAGATAACCGATGGTCATTAAGGGTTACGGACTGGATTCCAAGGGAAGGGAAGCGTAGCAGGGGGCGGCTGGAAGTTAGGTGGGCGGATGAGATTAAGAAGTTTGCAGGGACGACACGGCCGCAATTGGTACATGACCGGGGTTGTTGGAGAAGTATGGGAGAGGCCTTTGCCCTGCAGTGGGCGTAACAATGCTGCTGCTGCTGATGATGATTATGTGAAGAGCATGCGAGCTTTAAAAAATTCTTAAGCTTAAAAAAATTAAGAAATGTCCGCTGTTGTCGTGCTGTGCAGTAGTTTAATACTTTGCCGACACGATCGCCACAATATGATTTACACACCATTGCAAAGTCTAGCAGTCTCAATCCCCACACGGTAAGCAAAGGCAATATCTTTTATGTCTTTCCCGAATGCCAAATAGCTGGAATGCAAGTTGGAAAAAAATTAGTAACCAAGTCTCAATTGTTGTTTGCACATTATGATGACATGACTTTCTTGACAATGTTTTCCATGGTGGTGGGGGCACTTCTTGGGTGACAAACGATCAAAATTCTTTTGTGTAGGTTAGCTACGACCTTTGTTTAATACTACATGTGCAAGCATTCCTCAGCGCATGTTTTACAAGTTGCGCAAGGTCAAAAGCACTGAGGTAGCTTTTGTGCGATGCCACTCGATGCAATGTTTTTGATTAAGTTAGCCATAACTGCTACACTGGTGATGCATTAAGTGCAAACTTTCAGTCTCTGTGTCATGTGATAATTCTTTTCAGGTTTCTTTTTTCACCCGCATTGTCAGTAGCTTCATTACTATTTGTATTGTTTTGTATAAGTGTTTTGGTGTCCCATCCTTTATGTTTTTATGAGTTAATAAATATTTAGTTGTGTATAATGAGCTAGATTATGTATTACTATTTTTATGCATGCTCATTATCAGTTGCATCGTTCTTTCTTTTGTTCTGCTTCAATGTTTTGTGACTCCTCCCTGCTTTGGCTGCCAGAAGGCGGCGGGCAGTATTATGTAAATAAATAAAATAAAATAAATGATACATTAAATGACAAAGAAACGGTGTTCTTGTGTATTCCTCCAATCGCACAATATTACTGTAGGGGCAACTATCCTTTACCAACCTCAATGCTATAGCAAGTCGTTCTCCATCCTCCAGGGGTTTCTCGAATGTGGTGCTGCCATGTGAGGTCCTCTGCGACAAAGCTCAATAGCTCGTCAGAGAGCTGCGGCATCATGCGAAAGAACTTCTAGAAAAATCCGTGGTCATCCTGACGCATCCGGTGCATCTGTAAAAAAATGGTGCATTATTACTTGACAGAAGGCCCGTGCTCTACCCACAAACACGCACAGGTATCAGGAGCTGTACACTTTTCACTGACACACACGCATAGTCACTAGCCTTGATTAACTTTACCCCCTGCTTTGTTTATATGCTTGAATACAAGCCCTGTGTCGGCAAAACAGGAGAGCCAGTCAACGTTATATTAAACAAAATCCGTGCGGTCACTGCGAAAAATCTTCCGAAAGCAGTCGCACAGCATTTTAAGCCGCCCCCAGATCACAATTTAATTACATTACACTTCATATTCTGCAATCACACTTCCGAGAGACAGAAATTATAGGAACTCGTATCTCGTCCGCATGCTTCATATATGACAACCAACACGTATAAAAAGGTGTTCCTGAATCCATGTGTTACGCTAATGGCACAAATATAACTATCAGTCCTTAGCTTTTTTGTAGGGTAGTGCTAATAGTGAATAGTAGATTTAGAATCGAATATAGCATCAAATGAAGAAAAAAAATAAGCAGGATATCGAATAAAATATCGAATATAGTAGAACATTTATTACAAAACTTAATTCTTACAATATTTGTGCAAGAGGGTGCTACACAAGCTCTATATAAACAGTATGGTCTATTGTTAATAATGAAGGAAGCTCCCAATTGGTATTCCAGCACTGGTTACACCTCTGTTCTAGTATATGAAGGTTTGGAAAATACTTCTTTTATTAACAGATTGTCTGTTGAATGGAATCAAGTGCTTCTTCCGCTCCGAATCTGAAGTATTAGTGGCGGTATGTTGTACTGCATACATGGGTTAGACAGACGGCTGTTAAAACGGCGTGAAGTATCGTCACCGCGTATCCAATATACGATCTGTGTGCCTCCGGCGGCTAATCAGCCCGATCTTCACCTATGCTTTCGCGCTTCCCGAAGTACACCCTGCTCTTGTCGTTCCCTCTGGCGTTCGTCACGTTATCGTTTCGATCGGTGCTGTCAACCTGCACGGACCTTGTACCGACGACGCGGTGCCGTTCTGGGAATTGTGGCGTTCGAGCGCTGCGAGTACGATCCCCGCATTACTATTTTAACCCTTTAGCTTATGTCTCCTACATGTGCGCCCTTAAAAACGCTGATAAGTAATTGCTGTAATTCCAAACACCGGCTCCTAGTTCTACCACTGTAGATCATCGAAAGGAAAGAAGTTACTCACAGCCGTAAAGTCCTTTACGCCGTTGAAAGCCGGGCCGGACCCACCAACGTCGCTGCAGACGCTTTCTGCGCTCCCGCTGTCTTTGCAAGAGCAGCAGCAGCAAAAGCTTCTTTCTCATGCGGTACATTGCGGGCAGAGAACGCTGAAGTCGGCGAAGCAAGCGGCTAAGCAAAAGCAACGTCGTGCGAGGTCGCGCGCAGATGTCAACTGCAGTCGTGGGCAAGCAGACGCTATTGCGCGTGATGTTGGTCATTGACGTTGCTTTGCTTGCCATAAGGATGTGTAGATATAAAAGGCGCGCATTTCTCGACTTGAAAACAATATACTAGCTCTAACATTGATAAATTAAATATAAAACGCTAGCCATAATGAAATTAAGGATAAACTTTTCTCAAATCCAAAGACGAACGTTCCCGCCATCGCTGGTCCGCTGGTCTGTCCGCCCTGTGCTACGCGCAGTGAAGCGCGCATTAAAAAAAATTTGGGGGACTTACGCGCCAAACCCACTTTCTGAGGCACGCCGTAGTGGATGACTCCGGCAATTCCGATGACCTGGGTTGTTTAAGGTGCACCTAAATATAAGTAGACGGGTGTTCTCGCCCCCATCGAAATGCTGCCGCCGGGGCCGGGATTCGATCCCGCGACCTCGTGTTCAGCAGCCCAACACAGTAGCCACTGAGCAACCACGGCGGGTAGAATGCGCGCATCGTGTGGCTGGCCGCCCTTCCCTTCGTCACCCGCGTACGCACTCGGAGACGCGTATCCCGTGCTACGTGGGGTTGGGCCTTTATAGGCGCTTAACGTAAAAACCGGACTATAGGTCGGACCGGAATATAGGTCGATCCCCCACCAACGAATTCTAAAAATGAAAAAAAAAAATATTTTTCAATGACAAAAGTACCGAAAGACATGACACCCTTACCTTGAAACAAATGCGACTCAGCGGGTTGCACAATGGTGACAGTATTTATTTAAACGCTGCTCGCATGTGCACCTGGCCAAGTTTTTAACAGTATCGCGCGACCATCGACCCGCTTCTTGTCAGCACCTTATTAACGGCGCTGAGCGGCGAAACAAACAAGATACGCGCATGTGTACACGTGCCCTTACTTTCGCTATTTCGTCGCTCCGTGCCGTGATGATAAGGTGCTGACAAACACGCGGGTCGATGGTCGCGCGATACTGTTAAAAACTTGGCCAGGTGTACAGTACACAGAAGGGCACGAAGTGCGCAAGCGCTACTCCGAATCAGAGCAACGCCTTTGATCAGAGTCGTCCTAAATAGAGTCGGATGACGAGTGCTTCACGCTGCCCAGTCCATAGGCACGCGCGATCTCTACCGCTTTCAAATGGATGCATTCGGCAGTCACAGGCAGCGATCTTACACCGGGAGCCGACCACATCCGATTCGTCACCCTTCGTAACCTCAGTGACGCGGATATTAACCACCTCACCCATATCTTCAATGATTGCTGGCGCAAGGGCATGCTTCCCCAAGCATGGCGACACGCCGACATCACACTGATCCCCAAACCGGGCAAGCCTGTTAAGGTTGAAAACTGACGGCCCATCTCCCTAACATCCTGCATTGGTAAGCTCATGGAGCATGTACTCTTGCGGCGTCTGCAGTCCTTCGTCGAAGAAAAATAATTCTTTTCTAACTCTCAATTCGGATATCGGGCTCATCTGTCTGCCAAAGATGTGCTTTTACAATTGCGAGAGGAAGTCATAGGAGCTCCGTTATTCATTCCATACTACTAAAGAAACCTGAATACTATGGTTTCAGTGCCAGCACTTTCAATTTATTTTCTAGTTACTTAACCAACCGACAGCAGTTTGTTAAAATTACTCATTTTACGTCTTCGTGTTCTTTTGTTAAAACTGGTGCGCCACAGGGGTCTGTCCTAGGACCAATTTTATTTTCTTTGTATGTCAATGATTTTCCTTCAATTCTCACATCTGCCAAAGCTGTCATGTACGCGGACGATACTGCACTAGTGTTTACAGGCAAAACACTTCACGAAGTAATACAGATCGCTAATAAAGAACTAATCTGTGTTTCATCATGGTTTGGAGCAAATAAACTTACACTTAACAAAGCTAAAACTCACTACATGATTTTTCATTCTAGGCATAGTCATATTAACAGTGCACCTCTGCAAATATATCTTGATAATACCACTCTGGAGCAGGTAAACACAATTAAATATCTGGGCGTGACACTAGCCAGTAGTTTAAACTGGAAGCCACACATTGATAATGTATGTTCGAAGCTAGCGTCAGCGTGTTATGCGCTCTTAAAGGCGAGGGCATGCTCCGATATTTCCGTACTGAAAATAATCTACTTTTCTCTCTTTCATTGTCATATGACATACTGTTGCGAATCATGGTCGTCCACATTTAAAACATATTTGGATCCAATTTTGCGCTTACAAAAGAGAGCGGTGCGGATAATGACGTTTTCTAGTCCATTCGAATCCAGCAGTCATTTATTTTACAGGTTGAAAATACTTCCCTTTACCCTATCCTCCAAAATGAAAGTTGCTATTTTAGTGAATAACATAATATGTCGCAATCACTCATTGTCGTTTAGTATATTTGTGATTCCTACACGAAATACTAGACACGCCACTAACATAAATTTCAATTTACCGGTTACCCGAAACACATACGGTCAAAGACTAATTCAGCATCATGGTACAAAAATATGGTACGCCTTACCAATAGAAGTGAAGAGTGCCAGTAACTTTTTGTTTTCCATAAAAAGATTATATCTCTCAAAAATTAGTTAAGAATGTTGCTTTGTCTTTGTGGTGATATTTTTTCAGTAATACTATTCTATTGTTGCACTGATGTATGTTTTCTTTTTTCCCTCTTCTGTCTCATCCTGTACAATTATGTATAATCAATACGCATTTGTTCATCACTGTCCTGATCGCCGCAGCACAAACGCATGTATACCACATGGACCCACACTAGCCTTGGCTATGGGGCCAACAGTTGTTTGCTTATGTTGATGTAAAAATTTATGATAAAATAAATAATGTCTAATGTCTAATGACCTACGTCGTCCGCCCAAACGAGAGCACTCATCGCCTTAGACCTAAAAGGGGCATTCGATAATGTTGAACATGACCTCATCCTTCGTAATGTTGCACATTGACACTGTGGAATTCGTATGTACAACTATATGCGCGCATTTCTTCGAGATCGCACAGCCACCGTAGGAATGGGACCGCATCGATCCGGTACGATTCGCCTTGTAGGACGTGGGACTACCCAGGGCTCAGTTCTTTCCCCTACTATATTCAATATCGCGCTCGCAGGGCTCCCCCGGCTACTCGACGAGATCCCTGATGTCGCCCACGCTATTTATGCGGACGACATTACTATCTGGTCGACACGGGGTTCCGAGGGAGCCATCCAGGACCGACTGCAGCAAGCAGTCGATACAGTTTCCGAGTACGCGAGAAAATGCGGCTTAAGATGTGCTCCGGAAAAGTCGGAGCTCATAATCATTCGCCCCCGGAGCCGTTCCTCTATTCCCTCTATCACTGTGCACGTGGATGGCACACCGATACCACAGGTTAATCGTGCTCGTATCCTCGGCCTACACGTCCAAGTGGATGGCAGGTCAAACTACACTGTTTCCCTTCTATCCAGACCCCCCAGATTGAGCAAATTCTGGCCATGATCCGGAGGGTCTCCAACAGCCGCTCGGGCCTTCGAGAAGAGGACCTGCTGCGCTTGGTGGAGGCATGCGTGATCAGCCGCCTTACATACCATCTCCCATTTCAGCGGTTGACCCAAGCGCAACAACTTCGCATAGACGCAATGATCCGCAAAGCCACGAAGCTGGCCCATGGCCTCCCGAACTATACTTCCACACACCGTCTCCTTAACTTAGGGACACATAACACACTAGGCGAGCTGCTAGAGGCACATTAGGTCAGCCATCGCCAGCGCCTCCTACTCACTCCTAGTGGCCGCCATCTTCTCACACGGCTAGGATACTCTGTCCCACCCCTTCAGCCTGAAACTCCTCCAACGATCTTGTCGTCAGCGATACGCCAAGCACTAAGTATTCATCCACTGCCACGTAATATGCACCCCGAGCATGACAAAGGGCGGCGCAAAGCCCGTGTACGATACATTAACCGCATGCTTGTAAACATCCCGGAAGCACATACTTTATACACGGACACATCACGCACTCAAGACGGCTATACCTCGGTAGTTTGCACCGAATCCCTGAGAGACTCTGCTGCAATGCGCGGAACAAATGCCGCTTACGGAGAAATTCTCGGTGTTGCTCTTGCAATTCGATACGCCATCCGTGTTCCTGAGGAAGTGTATATATTGACCGACTCGCAACAGGCATGCCGGGCGTTCCTATCAGGGCATGGCATCTCGAGAGCGGTGCACCAAATTCTCAAACAGACCCCGCAAAATATACTAACCACACCTCCCCACATCCACTTACTCTGGACCCATGGTCATACCTCGCTGCCGGGTAACGAACGCGCACATGCGATTGCCGAGAAATTTCCCTCCGGGCGACTCGCCGTGGTGAGGCGACTAGTTCAGAGTGGGGGGATCCCTTGCTCCGTTACAAAGATATACTCCGTCATTATACACGCATTCATCGCACCCACGCCGCACCACCGCCGTCCTTCTCGCGGCAGGAAGCAGTGGCATTACGCCAGATACAAACCGCAACTTTTCCAAATCTTGTCTCTCTCAATAAATTCTACCCACAGTGTTATGCATATCGTTGCCCTGGCTGTGGCAGCTCGCCCACAATCTTCCACGTCACGATTGAGTGCACTGCAAACCTCTTTTCTCCCTTGCCAACTCTCCTTTACCCCCTACGCAACAAAGAGCTGTGGGACGATGCCCTCCGCGACGGACCTCCCGAGGTCCTCCGAGCTGTGATACAACGGGCTCGAAACATCGCCGGAATCATCTTAGGGACCCTGGACTGAGGGTTCCTCCCACACTGCTCTCGCCATTCAAATATTATTAATAAAAATGTTTTACTCTCTCTCTCTCTCTCTTACACGCAGGTCCCGGACGGACTCCGCAACCCACGAAATGACGCTCTCTTTGAGTTGCTGCAAGTTGTAATACTCTGCTGTTGCCTCCGCCACTACCGAGTGCTCTTTTCGGATACTCCAAGTTCGCGCTTTGCCGCCAGGTTTCCGTGGGCTTCCACGTACTCTATCGCCTTTTTCTTGAAGGCGACGGCGAATTGACGTGGGCTTCCGCTCATTTTGAAACAAAATGTGAAAACGCAGCCTTTAACCAATATAAGTTTGCTACAATGGAAACGCAAAATGCCGGTGCCACAATGTCGCCACGCCGCGCTGCTGCTGATGGCGATGGCGAAGGCGGCTGTTTACTTCATCCGCCCATTGTGGCAAGCCTTCCGTAGTTTTTCCGCCAATGTCCGGTATATAAGACGAGGGTCGACTTTTCGCGATGGTTTCTTGAAAAGAAGTTCGACCTATATTCCGGTTTTTACGTAGGTGAAATGTTTTCGATTGATGTTTTCGACATGCATTAAAGTTCTTTCTGCTGAATCGGTGTGTGTTTCCGTATACGTTGGCCACACACAGGAAATATTCGCGCCATTTTGCATCAGAAGGCTTAATTTTATTTTATACCTAATGGTACGTCTGTTGTGACCATATCTTCTTTTGTGTTCCCTTGCTTGGTCTTCTGGGGTGTGCTTCCGTGAGCAACCACGTCTCACGACTCTCGCTGAGGTAGACGCTTAGCAGTGCATCGCAGTAGACACAGAAACGATGAAATCCGAAGAGCAAGTGACGCGCGGGAGATAGTGACGGAGGCAGTGACGTGACGTGTGCAATCACGTACGCGCTAGGCATAACTTTGTGAACCATAATCATGGAGCCAGCGTGCCATCGGGGAAGTGGGCTACTCTCGCACCCGGAGACCGAAATTTACCTGATGTCCTTTTATAAGGCATTAATTTACTTCGTTTACAGAGACCTGCCTGAATAATTTGCCGTCAATCCGAACATTTTTTGACGTATTCTTACTCTTCGCGCCGTCGGCCACTTTTGGTACCACCTTTCGGCCCCGCCACCGACAACAACGCTGCATTTTCGCGTAATGGGGCATATAATGTTTTCGCATTAAAACACGCTCAATCGCGAGCCGAATTTTGTCGCTTTACGAGAAGGTGCTAACAACAGCATGGCTATCACAAATCCTTACCGAAAACTAATTATCTTATCTGCCCGACCTCTGCATGTCTATTATCTTCATTCATGCTGTTATTTTTTTACAATAGAAAACCTTGTATTCAGTAAGTGCTGTCTCAAGATACAAAAGTTTAATGATAAGAAATGTTTGCTAGCATGTCTCTGGTCTGATATTCCACAACTGGGGTAAAGGATTAGGGAGAGCCAGGTAAAGAAACTGGGGACAATGAGGTGACAAAGGTGCATGCACGGCATAGCCTGAAGTATTTGAACGGCCGGAAAGCCGTTCGAATACTTCATCCGGAAGGCGCTAATCTACTATGCGAGAGTCGGCTTTATTTGCTCGTAAGATGACGAAGATTCATGTACGCGGTGTAAGGGCTCCACTTCTGCACTGCGATCTCGTGACAGCAGAGAAAGCCACAAAGGAGAGTCGTCCCCGAAACACGTGATTCAGCTGAAGGTGGCTTCCGAGGTGATAAAGAACGCTTCACAACAACATATTTGCTGTTCGTCAGAATTCAAGGGGACGGAATGATTGCACAAAAGGTTGTTATGAATCTTCAGGCAATAACAGCCATCTTGTTTAACGCTGCGCCTTGACAGTGTTTTTGTGAGCGCAGTCTGCGGCGACATACTGCGGTTGCTGTCTACCCACGAGTAAAGCGGTTTCATAGGCCAAAAACACGTCAAAAACATATTCCTCCAAAAGCGAGGAATATGTATAGGCTTGGCTGTAGCTCTGATTCTTTGTGACGTGTTTTTGGCCTATGGCGGGACGCGCATCCACTCGCATGTGCAGGATCCTCGCGTTGCTAAAATATGACGGTATGTAGATGATTTTCTCGCAATTTTAAGAAATGTTTCAAACGATGATCTGGAGGCTGTTGTTCACGAAACTATTAAGATGTTCTCATCCGACAGTTCAGGGCTTGTCTTCACTTGAGAAACTTCAACGAATTGCCAACTACAGTTCCTGGACCCATTGTTGCAATTTAGGGATGACCATAAATGCTGGAAATATAGCCCGAGGTCTAAGAAGGGGCTACTGCCTCTTAACAGTGCCCATTCCAAACTTGTCAAAGATGAATTGTAATGAATTGCCTTCAATCAGTCCTAACGAAGACGTGTTTCCACGTAATGAGCGAAAGCTTCGGCCTCTAAGTGACGCGGCTGAAAGAAGCCGGATACCCATCGGTTTTAGTTACTGGGGTTTGAGAAGCTTTGCTTCGAAAGATTAAGAACCCTAATCTAAAAAAGTAAGCATGGTAAGCAAGAAAGATGGGTGCACCGATATACGGTGATTCCGTATATTCATAAACTGTCGCACAGCATCAAGAAGATTGTTTCGAAGCATGAGGTTCCGATTGTGTTTTCTGCGCCGTGTAAGTTGTGAAAAATTTGTGTCATGACAAACAAAGTGAAGTTGCCGCAATGCACTACTCAGCGCAGAAATAACCTCACAGACTGTATGGGAAATGTTGTTTATGAAATTCTTCGGTATATATGAAATTCCGCCGGTATACATGCCAAACGGGGACATGTTTCAAAGAGCGGGCCAGGGAGCATAATCTTAATGTTCGTAATAAGACAGATGGCTTTCTGGCTGAACATTGCAAGCTGTGCGGTTGCAAGCCAAAGTTTCACGACACTAAGTTTCTGAGGAAAGCAAGGGACAGGACCGAGCGAGAAATCGTAGAAGCTTTTTTTTTTATTAAAAGAACGGCCGCCAACTGCGTCAGCAGGCCATCCATATTTTTGAATGACGCTGAGATCGAGTTTCTTGAAGGTTTTGCTTAGGTCTTAAATGTTTCAGCCCCTTTTAAAGGTGTTCTTTTTTTCGTCACAGAAGCCTGCTCAAGCCAGCTTTGTGGATGCCTTGTTATGTGCGCATGTTCCTTGTTCCTTGTTTTCATTATCATTTTTCCGCATAGTGACTTCGCGTTAGCCCTAAGCAATGAGATACGTGGTGATTAGAAACTATGTTCGTTGAACATATCTTGTTCTTACTATTTCTGTGGATTTAGCAATGTGTTCTTAAACGTTTGCGGTATCTTCTTTTTGGTTGATCATGTGTGACCATATTTGTGTTAACTGCGGTGTTACATCGCAAGCCTTTTGCGTATAAATATGCCGGTTATGACCTAAGTTTTCGCGTCAATTGGGTTGGATATGTGCAGATAACGTGCGAGAAACTTACTATGCAAGTAAGCGGCGCGACTGTCTTTGAAAGCGCGTCGCCAGGATTCTTTTTTCGGGGAGGGGGGGGGGGCTAAATTTTAATTTGGGGGAGGGGGGATGCTAAGGTGCCATCATTCTCTGTTAAGTTTCCCATACTTGGTTGATCATAAATCAACTATTACCTTATTTCGGAATACTGTCAATCCCTCCTTGGGATTTTTACAGAAGGCAAGACATACAAATAAAGGTTCCAGTGCTAATAAATAAATAAATATATATATATATATATATATATATATATATATATATATATATATATATATTTATATATATATATATATATATATATGTTTTTTAACAGTCAAAAATAAAGGCAAAACATGCAGTACACATGACAATAAAAACTGATGATGGCACTTGAATACAATAAATACACTGAGAGGAACACTGTAATATAAGATTATGAACAAGGTTATGCTGAGAGGAATGTAAGCACAGAGCTCTCGGCGAGGGTAATAAGTTTGTCTATGGTGCGCTGGGCCGTGACTGATGGATGCAAGCGATTCCAATCTCGGACAACTTGTGGAAAAAAAAAAGAATATCGGAAAGTATTACTGTGACAGAAATACTGTTCAAGGGTGAGTGCATGCTTGTGACGTGTTAGTCTTGTAGTGTTTATACGAACAAAGTCTGTGGGAGACATCTTTAATGCATTATTAAGCAGTAAACACAAAAACTTTAGACAGTGTAATTTAAGCACGGCTTGAAAACGTGTGAAGCCCAGCCGTGCGTAAAAGATCTGTGGCTGAATACATGCGTCCATAGCAGTTGAAGATAAAGCGCACGGCTTTCCTTTGAAACATTTAGAGTGTTTTAACGTTGTTCTTACTGAGGGGGGGGGGGGGGGGGGAACCAAGCTATGTTAGCGTATTCTAAGACCGGATGGATAAAGGTGACGTAAGCTAGAAGTTTGGTATCGCATGTAGAATGAAGAAGGGCCGTTTTAAGAAAAATAACTTGTTCATTGCTTTGCTTTGAACATGCGTAGTCCAGTTTAAGTCAGAAGTGATGACTATACTCAAGTATCGATATCCGGTCACACTACTGATATTCATGTTATTGGAAGAGTATACATAATCTAATATACACTTTTTCCTTGTAATGGACATAGAGACCGTTTTTTCGAAATTAATTACCATCTGCCATTTATTACACCACTCTGCAATTTTTCCTAGAGCATTGTTAAGTTTTTCCTGGTCATTAGAGTCTTATTTCTTGGTATAGCACGCAGTAATCCGCGAATAGTCGCATTTTTACATCAGTTTTATTTGATATGTCGTTACTAAAAAGTAGAAACAACAGCGGGGCTAAAACTGTACCTTGAGGTACTCCTGAAAGAACAGGTACTAACTTGGAGGCATGATGGTCGTATTGCACAAATTGATAACGATCAGAGAGGTAATTATAAACCCATCGTACCAGTGGTGCATCGCCAAATATCGTTTTAATTTTAAAGTGGAGTTTAGTATGAGAGACTCGGTCAAAAGCCTTCGATAGATCCAGGAAAAGGGCATCGATTTGCGACGGATTGTCGAGGCTTTGTGCAAAATCATGCATAATTTCTACTAGTTGCGTAGCGGTTTACAAGCCACTACGACATCCATGTTGGTTTCTGTGGAGTATGTTACTGACTTCGACAAAATTTGTCAGAAATTTCAAAATGATGTGCTCCAGCAATTTGCAGCATGTACATGTCAGTGATAATGGTCGATAATTAGCTGCCGATAAAACATTGCCAGATTTATGCACCAGAATTATTTTCGCTAGTTTCCACTCAGCAGGAAGGCTACACTCATCGATTCATTTTTGATATATCAGGCAGAGCTATTTACTTATAGGCTCGGCATACCGCTTGAGAAATTTGTTCGGGATTCCATCTGGTCCTTCACATTTCTTATCATCCATGTTTAACAACATCATAAGCACTCCCGCCTCGGATATTTATGGAGTACCTGTCAGCGTGGTCTTACATTCGAATTCGAGGGCAAGGTCAGAGCAGCCGTTGTCATGTGTGAACACTGAAAGCGAGTGTTAAAGGTGTCAGCGTCAATTCCTTCGGTGGATATTGTCTTGCTGTTCGTGTGTTGGCAACTTAGGTATCCCCAGAATTTGCTGGGTGCTGTTTTAATGAAACCATTAAGTGTTCTATTACAATAAGCCAGTTTAGCAGTCTTAATTTTACTTTTTAATAGGCTAGTTAGAGAGTGAAGGCGAGTAAGGTAGTTTGGAACCGGGCGTATTTTGTTTGATTTTCTCAGTCTTTTGATTTTACGCTTGAGGTGAATAGCATCGCGTGTTATCCATGGATTCTTTTTCTTTGTGCATTTTGTTAGTGGGAATGAAATTGTCAATGCAGTGCCTGACATTAACCTGAAAACATGCCCATAACTGATTAATGGTTGACGAATCATCCATACACAGTTCAAGAAAATTGGCGTATTCATGAACAAGATATGTTATAATGGCTGCGTCATTTGCCTTTCCAAATGCTAATATCGGCGAACTATCTTTTTTGACAGCCATAGGAACAGGGAAAGGCAGAGTGCACAACACAAGCTTATGGTCTGACAAACGCTCTAGTATTTCAGTGTCTATTGCGGTTGACGAAAAATAATCACTAACGAAAACCAAATCGAGTATCGAGCTGGACGACCCTTGAATGCGAGTAGGTGTGCGGACAAGTTGATTCAAGTTAAATGCAAATATAATGTCCGAACACTACTATAAAGTGATCTCGGGATTCGAGAGCTCCAGTCTGATTCCGAAATATTAAAGTCCCCAGCCAAAATGAGTTTGTCACCTGATATGTGCTGGTGCATGTAATCGAGTAAGGAAACCAGGTACTCTGGATTAGCGTTTGGTGGCCTATAGACAGCGCCTACGTGCAGGACGTATCCTATGTTTAGTTTGCACCAAATACTTTCGACGTTCGGTATATCAGGCATAGGCATGAAAGATAAATCATCCCCCAAGATAACAGCCACACCCCCGCCTCTCGATGCTCTATCTTTGCGCAGAATAGCATAACCTGGCGGAACAACTTCATTATCTGAGACGTTAGAGTGAAGCCACGTTTGGGATATAGTGACCACATCGGGACTCAGTGCTATCAATAAAGCTTCCAGACGTTCCACTTTGTTGACAAGACTTCGCGCGTTTAAGTTCAGAAGGGTTACTTTTGATAACATCGCGTTGTTCTGCGGTCTGAGCTGGATTTTTCATCGTTTTTTGGTTTTATCTCAACCATATCATCGCTATCTGCGTCCCATGTAAAAAGGCGGCCAGCTATGCGAACTTCATCGTAAGCTAACATTACCTTCTCTTTCCGGTCCCGATTTTCTTTAGTTTTGTTCCAAAGCTTTTTCCTTATGCCACGAACATTGCGTGAAAAATCTTCACCAATAGCGTATCTGGTATTTTTCAGGTTCTTGCAATTTTGAAGGATTTTCGCTTTGTCTCTGTAGTCATGCAACTTAAAAATGACCGGTCTAATATAAGTCGCGTCATCTGGTTTTGGTCTATCAAGTCGATGAATTCGATCTATTCCCGCAATGTCAACATCAAAAATGTCTTTCAGAATTCCATCTACGACTGCCTCCTGAAGCGTTTCAAAGGATTCTTCCTCAGGTTCACTCAAGCCGTAAACAATCAGATTGCACCGACGACTCCTATTTTCAAGATAATCAAGTTTCTTGGTCATAGTGTTTACGCGTTACTCAAGTGCGGTCACCTTCCTTACGCACTCTGAGACTTGTTTTTCAAGTACACCAATCCTCTCAAGTTTTTTTATGTATCGCGGATAGTTTTTGGTTGGTTACTGTTTTGCCCTTTTTAATTTCTTGTATGTCAGCTGCGATTGCTTTCAATTGGGCTTCTAGCGACGTGTCCCCCGGACCCGATTCAACATCTCCTCCGAGCAGCAGTAAAAGCCGCAGGTCACAAAACATTTCAAAAAGAGGCCGTGGGCACGGCAACACGAGCAGGTAAACATCATTACTGCGGTAACACTTTCCATATTGTCTGCTCACCTGGACGAAGAACAGAAACGGATTTGTGGCCATGATCCTGGCGCCGCCACCGTGCCCACTGCCGAAAGACACTTGGAAGCCATCTTTTATACTGGTTGCTGTCGTTGACAATCGGGCTTGCAGTTCCAAAGTTGAAAAATTGATGCCGCTGGGAACGCTGGTTTGTCTCTCGATAACAGGCATCAGAATGATCGGACGAGTCATCCAGTCGCCGTCGAGAGCCGGGAAGTGGATCAGTGGTGTGGCATGCTCCGTTGTCGGTCCTGGTATCAGCAACAACCAAGCAAAAACCTGGACGAAGAACAGAAACGGATTTGAGGCCATGGTCCTGGCGCTGCCGCCGTGCCTTGAGTCGGCCCTTGGTCTACCTGAAGGCGAGTGCCATCATGTACATGTCTGGGGTATCTGGGGCGGATGTTTGAAGGATATGCACCTTTGTTCATAGGCGATGTGCCAGGCATAAAAGGGAGCAGGGCGCTAGCCAGAAAAATTTCGGGGGAGGGGCGTGTTGAAGCCCGGTCAGCGCCCCCCTCTACCCCCGTGCTACTGGCTAGGCCACTGTCCCTTTGTCACTGTGTAACGAGTGGTACTCATTGTTCTCGACATTCCGGGGTGGAAGTACTTTCTTTGGAGGTTAGCGAAAAGACGCTGGCGGATGAGGGAAATTCTCATCCTCGAGGAAAGCCGTGTATCGCGAAAGGTCGGCAACACGGGCTGTTCTTGTGTAGCAGCGGTCCGTGAACTTGCCTTCACAGACTCATTCCATTCCTTGATTTGCCAGTCACTATTATTGCAGCTAATTATAGTGCAAACGCCTTCCCTTGACCTCTCCATATTTTGCAACATGAAAGTAGCACAGTACGTTAGCGAACACCCAGTCGCACTTCCGACAGCTGATTGCAATGTAGCAGGGCAGAAGCAGTAATGGTTTCGTATTCGTGTGCTTTCGCTGAGGCAGCGTACGGCGCACCGCCGAAAGCGCCATCTCGTTCCTTTAGAGCTAATTGTTCCACGAAAAGGGTCTATATCAGTGGTGATGGTAGACTACGTTTTCTGAGATCGCATATACCTTAATAGGGCTTGTGTGTATCACGTCTAGGGAGACAATTGTAGTGCTTAATATCATGCTTTATCTTTAGCGACTAAGCGCTTGAAAACACAGAGTTAAATGAATAATCCGGCCAATTTTTTTTTTTTTGGGGGGGGGATTGGTTATGTAGAAGCTGCTTCCAAGCTGCCTTCCATCGTCAAGGACCAAGCGCGCAATTTGAATTGCACCATAGACTGAAGGAACCACTCTCGCCAGTTTTGCCAGAAGATAGTGCTTTTTCAAAGAACCTTTTAATAATGCACAGTCTCCTCGCTTTTATATTATCACGCTCATCGGTATCAGAAGCCAGAGCCTATTGTAAATCATTCTTAGATTTATTGTAGTTCACAAATGCCCGCACACAAGAGTCTAATTATCGGGCAATCCTTCTCTACGGAGGTAGTAACTGTTAGTAGCCCACTCCAAGACAGACAAGGGTGAAATAGAAAAAGAAGAGCTCGAAAAAGATAGGTCTAAGGCTGAGTGATACTGATATCGAACAAATGTGGCAATCCCAAAATTTGGACACGAAAGATTATTATCCGTTGTGATCATCCGTTGTGATCCGCTAGCACCGCGGTCATGAGTTCGCCGCGAGGGTGTCTCGCTGCGTCTGCGTAAACCACTCCATCTCGCGAGCCGTAGCGTCGTCAAATGGCTTCACTACGGGCCTGCCGGCGGCCCTGATGGAACTCGGAGTCCATGTTGCAGGGTAGAGGCGGGGCATAAATACGCCCCCTGATCTTTCGCGGAATCGTCATGTATTCTTAACCTCGGGGATGGCCTCGAGATTGAAATTCCGGAGGACTGTGCGGCCAGCCGGGGTTGGCGAGAGACGACGGACTTGCGCTGTGTGGTGAGCGTCTAAGAGCTCCTCGATCGTGTTGTGCATGTCTAAGGCCTCTAGCCTTACGGCAGCCGCGTGGTCCGGAAGGCCCAGGGCTGCCTTTGCGGTTCTTCTGATCATTGTGTTTAATTTAGCTAAGTCTGTGGCTGCGAGTTTGACATATGATGTGGAGTACATGGTTCTGCTGGTTATGTATGCCTGCACAAGTCGAAGCAGCTCACCCTCGCCCATGCCGTGGCGCCGATTAGCCACCCGGCGAACGAGTTGTAGCGTGTTGTTGGTCGCCCTCTGGAGTTTCTTTAACATGAGCCCGCAGCGCAGCGTGTTCTGAAAATCTAGCCCCAATATCTTGATACTGGGGCGCTCCGGGATGGTAAGTCCTCCGACCCTAAGTTCAAGGAAGCGCCTCCCCCGCGGTATTTCCCCGGGACAGCTATTTCTGCCGGGCTTGATCAGGAGGTATTCGGATTTTCCGGTGAGCACGTCAGGCCCCTTGACTCCGCATAAGCTTGTACGACGTCGACGCCGCGTTGCATGATCTCTTGAAGAGTTTGTGGATCATCCGCCGCCGCCCACAACGTCACGTCGTCAGCGTAGAGGCTGTGGTGAAGCCCGGGGATAGAGCACAGCAAGTCCGGGAGCCCGCGCATCACCGCGTTAAAGAGAAAAGGGGAGATGACTGATCCTTGCGGCGTGTCTCGGCTCCCCAGCTCTATAATGTCAGTTTATATGTTCGCCGACTTTGATCCGGCACTTCCGGTCAGCGGGAAAGTTTCGGACGTATTAGTATGCCCGGTTTCCGGCCCCCAGTTGGGTCAGGCCCTCAAGCACCGCTGCATGGGTGACATTGTCGAAGGCCTTCTTCAGGTCGAGGCCTAGGAGGCACCGGAATCGGCGAGCGTCCGCGGGACTTTCGGGTTGCACCACCTGCCTTAGCCGCCGGTTAAAGGATAAACAAGCACACGTGTCAATGCCCCCTTCTTAAAGAACATCGTCCCCATGCTACGAGCATAATACGAGAGCAAGACAACAAAATCAGAATTAGTAAAGGAGCACGAGGTCGCGGGATCGAATCCCGGCTACGGCGGCCGCATTTCGATGGGGGCGAAATGCGAAAACACACATGTGCTTAGATTTAGGTGCACGTTAAAGAACCCCAGGTGGTCAAAATTTCCGGAGTCCTCCACTACGGCGTGCCTCATAATCAGAAAGTGGTTTTGGCACGTAAAACCCCAAATATTATTATTATTACAATTAGTAAAGAAAAATAACGAAACAACAAAGAATTAAAGTCCCAGAGTTTGTTATCGCTATAGGCTTAACGCTTAAGGCTTAAGGATTAAGGCTTAAGGCTTAAGGCTTATAGGCTTAAGGCTTATAGGCTTAAGGCTTAAGGCGCAGAAGATGCATCTATTTCAGGTCGCCAGCGGCGCCGCTTTGATTGCGTAACGCCGTCTCGCACGGCCTCATAGTTCAGTTCCAATACGCCGGATGATCTTGTAGGGTCCGAAATAGCATCGCAAAAGTTTCTCGGCGAATCGGAGTCCAAACCAAACGCGGGCGGCGGCCTGGTATCCCACCTAGAGTCGTCGAAAATTGTCGGCTGTCCATCTTGATGCGTAGGCCGGCAAGTTATGCTCCTTCAGCACCCTTCAGTTAGGCGGAGACGTCGAGATTATCTTCGTCGGTGACGTGCGGCAGCATGGCGTCGAGAGTCGTCAGGTTTCTTCAGTAAACCAGCTCGAACGGTGCGATCTGCGTTGTTTCTTGCACTGCCGTGTTGTAAGCGAAGGTTACGTGCGGAAGGACGACATCTCACATCTTGTGTTCGACGTCGACATACATCGCCAACATGTTGGTGAGCGTCTTATTCAGACGTTATGTTGGACCATTAGTGTGCGGGTGGTAAGCAGTTTTCTTCCAGCGACTTGTCTGGCTATAGTGCAGGTTGGCTTGAGCAATCTCAGCTGTAAAAGCTATTCCTCGGTCGGTAATGAGTACTTCTGGCACTCCATGTCGCAGCATGCAGGGTGTTCTCGACAAAGAATTTTGCTACGTCCGCCGCACTACCTTTGGGCAGGGTTTTCGTTTCGGCGTATCGGTCAAGTAGTCCGCGGCCGCGATGATCCACTTGTTTCCGAATGTTGACGTCGGAAAGGGCCCCAGCAAGTCCATCCCGTTCTACTGAAAAGGCCGGCAAGGCGGCTCGATCTGCTGTAGCAATCCCGCTGGCCTTGTCCGTTGTTTCTTGCGTCGCTGGCAGCCTCGGCACGTCTTGACGTAATGGATGTCGTCGGCGTTTAACCGTGGCCAATAATACTTCTCTTGAATCCTCGCTTAGCACGGGATAATCCAAGATGCCCTGCAATTGGGTGATCATGAAGGGCGTGTGCGTCCACTGGCCGCAATACTGAAGGCATAACCAGAGGGTAGTTGGCACGGACTGGCGAGAAGTTTTTCTTTAAGAGGACGTCGTTTTGCAATGAAAAGGAAGACAATACTCTTGGTATTGTCGTCGTTTAAGTACCCTTGGGACAAAGTCGGTCGTTCCGTCCAAGAACTCGGCAAGGCTTCTTAGCTCCTGGTCTGCTCACTGCTGTTTGGCGAAGTCGTCGGCACTTATTGTCCCTATAGAAAGAGTTGTTCTCCTGGTCGTCTTGCGGGGGTGGGTCAATAGGAGCGCGAGAGAGGCAGTCGGCATCAGAGTTTTCATCCGAACTTGTATATAATGGTGATGTTGAATTCTTGGCGTCGGACGCTCCGCTATGCTAGGCGTCCTGAAGGGTCCTTTAAATTGTCTATCCAACACAGTCCATGATGGTCGCTTATGACTTTGAACGGCCTGCCATATAGGTAAGGGCAAAATTTCGTGGTAGCTCAAATTATGGCAAGGCATTCCTTTCAGAAGGGTTGAAATCTGGGCCAGTTGGTACATACTTGAACGAGAAACCAGTCAAAAACACAAAGGACAAGATGAGAGGTTCACACCACAACGACTGGAATGACTGGATTCCTTTCCGTCGTTGAATAATAGGATTCCTCTTTCGGCAGCAACTGGCTGGCTTAAGATATGACCTTCTCAAGTCCGTGTTTCCTCTGGACTAGGACAGCGCCAAGGCCTACGCTGCTTGCATCGGTGTGGATCGGTATGAGCCCCTTCGTTCAAGCGGGGGAGTACTAGTGGTGATTGCAGGCGTCGTTTTAATTCCTCAAATGCCTCGACTTGCGTTGTTGCCCATTTAAATTCGACGTCGTATTTCGTGAGAAGAGTCAAGGGCGCGGCGATAGGAGAGACGTTCTTGACAAAGCGCCTGTTGTAGGCACACAAACCAAGAAACCTGCGCACTGCCTTCTTGTTCATGAGCTGTGGAAAGTTTTCACTTGCGTGTCGTTATTGAGCTTTTGCGCCTGTATCTGGTCATGTTCAACGGATGGCCCTGCAATTGGGACTTCTTAGGGCGTGAGAACGGGCGCTCCATTTTCATTTGCTGAGTGCGGGCGACATGAATTTTTGCATGGAATACTAGCAGTAATTGGTGTCGGTTGGGGTAAAAAATCTGCGCCATCCGATTCAAAATTACTTCCACCAGGGACTCAATAAGGTTTGAATAAAGAAGGTCGATAGCCTTTTACGTGGTTCTTTCCACCACCTCAACAATGGACAGAGAAAGTGACGCGTCTATTGATGCGGGATGACGGGCTGTCGCTAGCGTATTCATGAGTTTTTGTCTGCAGGTTTTTCATAGCTTCCCTACGTGAGCAGCGTCTGCGTTCAATGATTTTGAGAATTTGTAGTTCGCGCTCCTTTGCAGGATATTAGGATAATTTGCAGGCTTCACTACGGAAACAGCACTCCTCCTTCTGAATCGCACAGTTGCTAGAGTTATAATCATCGCCACAAGTTGGGCACCGCGGAGCAGATCTATAACTTTTTTATGGAATGTCCATACCGCCAGCGCTTTAGGCACTGAAGAGAATGAGTGAATGAATCCTGGGGTTTTACGTGCCGAAACCACTATTTGATTATGAAGCACGCCGTAGTGGGGGACGGCGGATTAATTTTGACCACCATGGGATCTGTGACATGTCCCCAATGCACCGGACAGGGGCCTTCTTGCATTTCGCCCCCATCCAAATGCGGCCACCGTGGCCGGGTCTTGATGCCGCGACCTCGTGTTTAGCAGCGCAGCACCATAGCCGCTAAGCCACCGCGGCGGGTTGGCATTGAAGAGGACGCGGTAACAAAGATAAACTTTGTATATCAGGGGCCATGCTTTAATTTCTGTTGGTTGACATGAACGGAGTGAAGGTAGCTGCGGCAGACCGCATAGGATTTTTCTTGTTATCTACACTACGTCCACATCGAAAGACCGAGATTGCACCTGCCACTTAAAACATATATATTATCCAGTGTTTGTGGGCATATCCTGCTCTTGGGTCACACTTTATAATTTTGCGACGTGTTGCGAATTGATCTGCAGTGCATCGCGTGGTCTTGTTGTTGTGACACCCAGTGACCCAAGTTGACGTCAAAGAGATTCGTTGAAGAGCGGCGCGTTCCCAGTGGCACATACCCAGTGGCCCCAAGGGCACATACACTGGGGTGCATGCCCACGTTGGTGTCCGAGAAGCTCTCAGTTCAGTGCTTGCAAGTCTTGAGTAAGCATCATGGCTCACCCGCAGCATTTTATTCGCACTGAAGTCAAAATGGACACGGTTTACTTTAACAATATACTGCCACTTACTCGAACGCTCTGCTAACGACCGCTGGTCCCTTGCCTTCCCAGGTGACTTCAACACGCATCACCAGCTACGGGGAAGCACCAAGGTTAGCTTCAGACAGCAGAATGACGACAGCCCAATGTATCGGCGGGGAACTTGCTTGGACTTGACTGATTTCAAGGCGCTTTGCTGCGTGTGCGCGCAGTGTTCACTCTCTCCCGCTTTCCTCTTTCTAGTCCCCCTTTCTCTTCCCCCGGTGTAGGGTAGCAAAACGGACGCTTGTCTGGTTGACCTCCCTGCCATTCTTCTTGCTTTCCCTCTCCTCTCTCCCGTGTTAGTGTCAAAGAGGTTCACTGACAAGCGGCACATACGTGGTGACTCATACCCACGGCAACGGGCTGCATTACCCAGTGATCCAAGCTGGCATCGAAGATGTTCATTGAAGAGCGGCGCATACCCACGGGAACGGACCACATTTCTTAGACTGTCTATCTGCGGGATGAGCCCACAAAAACGACGAAATAGTCGGCCAGGTAGTTGTTACAGAAAACTAGGTTGAACTTGCCAAGAAAGTTTTTTGTTGTAAAACGAGTGCTTGTTCCATTCAATCGAGTTGAATTGAGTTTTATTTTTTACGTAAATGTTTACATGGTTCGCATTAAAATTTAGATCCTGTAGCCAGAGGCAGTTTTTGGGTCCCATTGCGTTCTTATACTAGTAGGTTTTTTGACTGCTTACAAAAATAGTCTGCTAAGCACTTTCGGCCACGCCCCTTCGAACTTCCCACTTGAGCACAGGTCGCCGAATAACAGGCACGCATCAAACACACAATGTAACGATGTCCAACGGTAGAAGAGTACACGGCCGTCTATGAAAGCAAAAAGAGGACGAGCGGAGCAAGCATTCACGAAAGAGATGAGACACATAACAATGCCCAGTAGACGAAACAATAAAGCACCGTTCCTGTTTCACTTTGGACGTACTTTGCACTCAGTGTCAGGCTACCGGAATTCCTGGACATCCCAGGCGTGGCACCAGTAGCGGCCAGAGGAGGCACTGCTCTGGTCGGAAGTACAGGTGGTGTTTCAGCTGTAGCAGGGCCAGCAAGATATCATGCCGAAACGTTGTTAACCTTGCGAGCCTGCTAATTCCCTTGAAATATACGTAGCTTGTTGTATCGCTTATTGCAAATCAGTTTTTCGGTCTTTCTTTTCTCATATGCCCTTAATTTTTCTCTTTTCCCACGGCTGATGTGCAATTCTAACTAAATCTTTCAGAAAAAAAAGATAAGTTATCTTTCTTCCGAATGTTGAACTGATAACTGGTTTCAATTACATTTTCTAGCTAATTACTAGCAATTGTAAACAGTTACTGAACATAAACAGCATTGCGCTGAGCCAGCGTCAGGACTAAAACCCTGTTAAGTGAGACTTTCCTGCAGGATGGCGTTTCCTCGTTGCAGACCGGTTCAGACCCAAGGCTTAGTAAAAAGTTCTAGTGACGTTTCACTTCGTGAATGCTGGTTACGCGCAAGCGTAACTTTTCTATTCCAGTTCTGCAATCAGCCCTCCGCGATTGGTCAAAAACTTTTTTGGATCACCCCCACTTCGCCTGTCTGTCACGCGACGTCACAAAAACCGTGATAGCTCCCCATATGGTATGACGTGTACACACTGATTATGCATGATTGGACCGAAAAAGACAAACTTATTTCTCATTCGACGCCTTTTCGCCATTAGCCCTGAGCTATTGGTCAAAAGTTTTCGAACTGCACCCACTTCACCTGCATGTCACGCGACGTCACGAAACTGGGAAAACTCACAGCGTCAAAGTGACGTGTGTGCGTTAAAGATGCATTAATATGCCGAACAAAACTGAATTTTTTTCTGAATAGCCGCAGGTTGCCCCGTTCCGAAAGTAATAAAAGATGGCTGCTGTCGATCTCTCATGCACTGCTCGCACCTGCCGGAGAGCATTGGTTTATTTGCGTATAATAAGACTTTCTGCGTGGCCGTGTAACGTTTTCGAACACTTTCGGCACGTTTACGACCTCTTTCTGCTAACTCTTCTTTCCTGAGGATCCATTTTAGCGGCATTATTAACCTTCCGTGGCACGCCGCTGCGATTTTCGACCAGCCACCGCAGCGCCACCGCAGTGCCGCCGCAGCTAAGTAATAGCGTCCTCGATCACCTTGCCCCGGGGTTGCCCCGAAACCAGAATGGTGCGCCTTGCACCGCTGTGGTGGCGCACTGCGGAGGGTCAACATCGAGGACAAAACTGCACCGATTGCAGGGTGCTTGCATGCAGCGCTACTTTGCCCCTGGCGCGCAAGACGTGCGCGAACACGCGCGCACGCACATTTTGTTGTTTGCAGGTGCTGAGCATCTGCGGCAAGCGCTCGAACCTTGTCAAACTGCGTGCTCCGACATACCTGGTTGCAAGCAAACACCAATGGATCTTATAATTAATCCTGACGAGCCATTCCTGACGACCCTTTCAACGAACCTGTCCACTTTCGGCCTCTCTTCACCACATTGTTTTTGGAAGAGGTCGATAAGCATGCCGTCTTCGCTGTCAGACGAACTTGAAAAAAAACTCATCGATTGCGGCAATTTGCAGCGCTTCCTTTCTCATTGCCGACATCTCCACTGGCCAACTCCGTCAACTCCATTGCAACCGCAGCTATCGGGCCAGAGCATCTACGGTTGTGCAGTCGGCAGTGCGCGCGCGCGTCCCGCAGTGCTTGTTGGGATTGCACCCCGGCGCACCGCCGATTTTCTCGGTGCGAGACGGGGCAATGGAAAACCGCTCCAACAGGGTGCGCTTCCGGTGATCGAGGATGGCCGGTGCGCGCCGGTGCGGTTGATCGAGGATGAAAGTGCGCACCAAGGCGCCCCGGTGCGCACCGGTGCGGGTGATCGAGGACGCTATAAGGGAAAGCGGACCAATCGCAGACGCCAGCACCACCCTCTTCGTCCGGTTATCGATTTTCAGTGTGCTGGCTCAGCCCATTCGAAACCCTCTCTACTTGATCGTGCTCGCTGCCTCCTGGCAGCCAATCACAAACGGAAAACCACTCAATGTAGGCAATGTTATTCGTTTTGAAGGCAAAGTGACCTCCTATAAACTAAGAGCGCGTTTGATTGGGCTATTGAGGCAACGCTGCGGGTCACCGCCTGATGCTTGCGATGGATGTTACGCAAATGTGACGTCAGGAGATTGGAATAAAAACATATTGGAATAGTTTTACGTTATAGGGCCCTTGGTAACGTACGTCGAATTCGAGGAGGCCTGTAAACGCTTGTCTGCTGCCTTGTTTCTAGGCGTTAAAGGTGGTAACGATGATGACTCCACGAAGCCATCCTTAAAGCGTTAGAAGTAATGGGACTTGGTGGCAAAAGAGAGAAAGTAAAGGTAGGAAGGTTAACCAGAGGCGAATTTCCGCTTTGCTACCTTGCACTGGGGTGGAAAATACAAGGGTTGTAAAGAGGACAAAAAGCGAGAAGAAAAAAAAGGAACTAGAAGAAAAAGAAGAAAAACAAACCAAAGACTGAAAAAAGAACAGGTAACAGAAAAGGCGTTCCAATCACCGGCTTTCGCACAGGCCGGTGGATCTCAAGAAACGCAGTAGCGCTTGCATGGCCTTCTGACGCGATGTTAAGTCGTGTCGATGTTGTAGAATGCCTTCTTTCGAGAGAGGCTGGTCGTCTAACTGGTTGAGCACGGCAGAAGGCGATTGTCCCTGCACACTGTGCTGCGGGCACTGGAGAAGAAAATGCCGAAGTGTTTCCGCGTCGCCACGATGGCCACATGCTGGGATGTCGGCCATCCCTATTCGGAATGCGTGGGCATTGGTAAACGCGACGCCCAATTGCAGCCTACACAATAGGGTCGCGTCTTTTCGGAGAAGTCTTGGTGGAAGTCGGAGGCTTAAGGTTGGGTCCAGGGTGCATAAACGGGTATGTATAATATGCGGTTCATTACACTCTGGTGTGGTGCATTGGCGTGAGACTGTAGGTGGAGCATCCTTGCAGAATCTGTCCTATAGACAACGGGATCGATAGGCGGTTGTCTTCTATCTGAGATTAACTAGCAGCTTGATCGGCACTTTCATTGCCGATGACACTACAGTGACTTCGTAACCACTGAAAATTATCTCATGTCCTTTCTCAGTCAGGTGGTGTACGGCCTCTGTCATTTCAAATACCAACTGTTCATGCGGACCGTGCCGTAAGGCTGAGAATAAACACTTTAGTGCCGTCTTCAAGTCGCAAAAGATCAGCCATTTGTGTGTTGGTTCGTCATTGATAAATTGTAGTGCTACTCGAAGCACTGCGAGTTCTGCTGCCGTCGACGTTGTCAAGTGATATATTTTCTACTTGGTGGCAAGATATATCTCTGGATTCGTATCTACCTACAGATGAGATAATTCTACGTACTCACCGGGGATGGCCCGACACCCCAGTTGTTACAGTAGCACTGTAACACCCCAGTTGTTACAGTGGTAGTCCCTCAGGGCGGAGCACTAAGCCCAACCCTTATTAATTTGGCCCTTACTGGACTAATCGAGAACCTACCAAGCACTGTTAGACTCTCTATCTACGCCGACGACATCTGTATCTTGATGTTGGGGCTGACGTGGCTTCAGCTTCGCGCTAGGCTGCAGAAGGCGGCCTCATCAACATCATGCTACCTTCGTAAACAAGGTCTGGGGTGACGTGGGAAGAGTGCGCAGTCGTGGCATTTACCTGGAAGCCACACTCTGCATATGGTATATCAATCAACGGACAATGATATGGTCCAGCTGAAGTCACAACTTTTTGAGGGTTGTGGTTGACAAGGACCTGTCCTGGACTTCTCAAGTGAACCACTTGAAAAAGTGACTGATTGCTATTTGTCATCTGTTCAACTTCTCTGCAGGAAAGAACTGGGTGTGTCTACAGATTCCATGTACCAGCTGTACAGGGTGTTGTTTGTTGGATTCCTCCAGTACAGGTTACCTGTTATATCCAACATCTGTAAAACTAATCCGCGTACAAATCAGAGCATTCATGTCCAAGCTCTTAGGATATGCCTTGGAGCACCACGCAGTGGGTCAATGGCTGAAGCTATTGCATTGCTCAACATTATTCAATTACAACGCACATCGCCGTCGATAAAATGCGTGCACACGTCAGGCACATTGCCCGGACCCCTTGCCACCACCTCGCCGCACTCACCGTGGAAAGAGCCCGCACGTCATTTAGTACAAGCGTCAGTGCATATCGTGCCTCTCTTAGATCGAGGTAAGCACCTGCGGCCAGGCCGGTATCACCTCCATGGTGTTTGTGCCGTCTTGAAGTACACCTCAGAATTCCAGGACTTCCGAAAAGTCCCATCTACCACCCTCTGCACTAAAACAACCGCGCTTGCTCTTGTACGAGAAATACAGTAGCCACATATAGATCTATACTGACGGTTCGACTTGATCGACCAGTTCTGGTGGTGCTCTGTTTATACCGTCAAGAGGAGTAACACTGCGATTCAACACGTCACATGGCGCGGCGTCTACGGCTGCAGAATTCCCTTCTTTGTGCAGCGCTTCAATTTATTGACACGGAGAGCTCTGGTACGTAGGCCGTGTTTTCCGACTCGAGACTGGCTTCGTACTCTATGCAGTCAGTTCTCCTACGCGGAGCTCGCGAACAGCTAAGGCACGAAATTGTCAAACTTCACCACGACGTCAAAGAAAGAGACCAGGAAATTATTCTGCAGTGGCTACCTGGATATTGCAGAATCAGTGGAAATGATCCCGCAGACAAAGCTGCCCGATATTCACATCAAGAACACACACACAGATAGGAAAAAGACTTAGCACCCGGAGCTGCCGCGTCCCAGAGCTTATATGTACTCATCAATCCAGCATCATTCGGCACATTTACCCCGGCACTCCCCCTATACCCGGGCTGAATGGGGGGGGGGGGTCTTTGTTTCCGGCCAACGGTCCTTCCCGGACAAGGGGGCTGCTGGGGTACAGCCCAACTGCACTACTGCGCTACTGCACTCAACACAAAACAGCCATGTCGGTCTTACAGGACACGAGCCTGACAGACTTTCGGATTTCCTTAACACAAAAGAGGTCAAGGCATACAACCATGGAGGCCACCAAAGCCATCCGCGGAGCAGCGCGACCACACGAGGGTGCGCCACGACTGGTTCCGGCTCTGGGTTCCACTGAGCCAAACACTACCCCGTGGATCGACTGACACACACAGCCAAGTCGAGCGGCTTTAGGAGCATGCATCATTACTTAAAGGACAGCTTTCCACTTGACTCATCAAAAATCACTGCAGCGCGAGTCCACACTTCGAGAAACTTCTTTTGACTCAGGTGGTGCCGCTCCCGAGTGAGATCGAACCAGACCTCCTTCCGTGCTTTCGCAAGCACTTCGTGGAGGCCCAGTGTCCGCCCCCCGAAACTCGCATCACAGCGTGCCGACCAAACTTGGTATGAGCACTCGACAACAAGAAGCACGAAGTGGTTGTTCGCCTGCTTCGGCAAGAGAGAGAGAGAGAGAGAGAGATGAAGAGGAAAGGCAGGGAGGTTAGCCAGATATCAGTCTCCGGTTTGCTACTCTACACTGGGGATGGGAGATAGGGGTTCGAGATAGGAGATAGTGCTTCGGCAAAGGGTGCAAAAAGCGAACCGTCTGATATGGAACAGCTGGAAAGCTAAGTAGACTAGGAATCCGTTGGAGAAGAGCCGCGGCAAGCGAACAGTGCTGTAAAGATATGAACCGAGTCCTCGCGACCGCCACAAAAATGGCACACTCCATGAACCTGGATGGTTGTGAAGGGCCTGTAACTCATCGGCAGGCCCTGTCGCGCCAAGCGGTACATGAACGTAGCTCGCCTAGCGTCGAGGAAACTGGCCTTAGTGAGCTTCCAGCTTGGCCTGTGAAAGGACAGATCGTACATTTGGCAATGCGGGCGGATACCGAGGTGAGGGTGTCGACTTGTTCTTGGATTGGAGTTGAAAATACGTCGATGCCGGTGTGAACCTTGCAGAGGCGTACCAGAGAGTTGGCAGCCTCCGCATAAATGGTGGACGGGGAACCTTAGCGAGGCACGCAGTGGAAAAGTGTGTTTTGCAAAAACAAATGGAGTCGGGTACTAAGTAGAAAAAGAAGTAAATCTTGGAGTCAGGAGCATATCCGAGTTAAGAACAACCTGGATCCACGTGACGTGTAGTGCAGTAGCCACAATGCCCAGGTCGGGAATTCCGAGTCCTCCCTTTTCCTTGAGCAACTTAAGCACCTGCCGAGCAACACAACCGGTTGTCCTTGTCCAGAGGAAACGAAAGAGAACCCTCTCCAAGTTAAGATTGGTTCGAGTTGGGACAGGAGACACACACGCCACGTACGTGAGAAAAGAAAACAAAAGTGAGGGAAGAATTGTCACTCGAGCTATCAATGGACATGACGAGGAGCCGAATTCCTGAATCCTGGCTTCAAGCTTCTCCTTAGCTTGCCGCCAGTTTTCAGGAGACAGACGGTCTGGATTGAATAGGAAACCTAGAATACTCAACGGTATTTTCCCGGGTAGACCATGAACGGGCTGCGGATTGGACAGAGTGTAGTTCAAGTACATGGCTGCGCTTTTCAACCTATTCAACTTTGCAACACTCGCCCTGCAGTAACTGTCCATGACATCCAAGACGGTGCAAGATGATGCCTCGTCCAGGACGACAATAGACATGTCGTCTGCATACGCAAAGAGTACAACCGTAGGGGAACCTGGTAGGAGTAGGAACCTGCCAACACTATTGGCGCAGGACAACCTCTGCAGAAGCGGTTCAAAAGCGAGTATGTAGAGGGCAGGCGAGAGAGGATCCCCCTGCCATACACCACACCCCGCAGTGAAACCCTCCGAGACGCAATCCTGTATGAGAACCGCAGAAGTCGGTCGAGAATACAAAGCTTGGACCATTCACCGAAAAGCCATGGTAAAGCCAGCCTCATCCAAAACCCGAAAAAGGTGCCTGTGGCTAATTATATCGAAAACCTTTTCCTCATAGAAGGAGCAGAGAATACCTGGAAGTTCCCTGGCGTTTGCTAACAGGAGAAGGTCCCCGACTGCTAAACCGGAAAGCTGAGTCAAGGCACTTTTGTCTTTTTTGAATGCGACTAGCCTGTATGAACGCTTTTGAGTTGGTGAGGCCCACCATGCGAGTGTGGGACAGGAAAGGACGAATAGATAGATGAGATAGAGAGAGGAGTGGGGTGAAGGAAAGACGCTGTGAGTTCGCGCACGCGCGTAGAGGGCCTCACCAACTCAAAAACTAAAGAGAGCCCTGGACACTGCGGCTGCCTACTTGTGCAGTATTGGCGTTACCATCTCGGCCAGGAAGACCGAGGCCTTGCTGCTGCATCCCAGAGCAGCAGCCCACCGCTCAGCTGCCCGGCTGCGCTTGCAGGGCGTCCAGATCCAAAGGAGCAAGGCAGGCACCTACCTGGGGCTGCGCATTGACCATCGGCTGACCTGGCTGCCGGCTACCAAGGCCCTGTGCGCCCAGACGCTTCGGGTCCTCAAGGCGATCTCACAGCTCCTTGCCCGTGGACAACGCTGTACCACCAGGTGGGCCCTGAAGCTCTTTGAAGCTGCAGCCACTTCACGACTACTGTATGCCCTCCCTCTTGTGGCGTTACCCCCACCCCGCCTGCGGAAACTGGAGCTGCAGCACTGGTCAATAATACGGCTCTGTCTTGGCGTTTCCCGAACCTCACAAGTGGCCGCCGCTCTTGCTGAGGCAGGTGCCTGGCCCCTGTCACTACTCTTCCTGCAACAGGGGCTACGATACACTGATCGCCTACACCATGCCGCAGATGGTCAAGCACTCCTGACCCGCCTACGCTCCCGGCCAGCATCACACATGGGGCGGCTGTGTGGCCTCTATAAGGAAGTCATAGGGGACACGCCTGCAAACGCTGTGCAGCCTCGCCCACCACAGTGACCACCAGTCCCTATCTCGACGGAGCTGCCAAGTGTCTCGAAGAATCGTTCCCCAACATGTGCCCTACAGCAGACGGCAGCCTCTCTTCTCCAAGAGAGACTTGGGGACCACCTTCACATCTTCGTCGATAGATCAGTGATACCGGAGACGGGCTCATCCACAGCAGCCTGCGTTGCACCGGCCCTACAAAATAGCAAACTGTGCCGTCTCCCGGGACATGCAAGCTCTACCGCAGCAGAGCTAGCAGGACTCCACCTTGCTGTGGACCTACTGGCAGAGGAGCTACCAGCGACCCCGGTAGCCATCTTCTGCGACTCCAAGGCGGCGCTGCTCTGCCGGCAGAGCCCTGACAGGGCTAGTCTTGGGGGTTGCGCTGCTCTCTTCAAGATTGACGGCCCTTCAGGACGCAGGATGCTCACTATCCCTGCATTGACTGCATTGGAACACGGGGGGATCCCGGACAATGAAGAGGCGGACACTCTTGCAAAGAGTGCCCACCACTCAAGCGTCTCCATCAGCCCTGCTGTAACGGCCACAGACTTCTCGAGACACAGGCTGCGCCGGCACAGCATCGCCTGTCACCCGGACAAACGGGTATCCCTGGGCCGGCCTCCACGGCTTCTTCCACAGCACGGCCTCCCACGAAGGGATGCCTCGTTGCTGCTCCGACTGCAACTTGGCTGCTACTGGATGGCAGCCCGCCGGCACCGCTTTGGGAAAGCCACCTCGCCAGCCTGTGCTTCCTGCGGTGAACTAGAGACTCTGGAGCACCTCCTGCTGGCCTGCCCTGCTCACCTGCAGCACCTTGGCCGACTTCTGCAGGAGTTCCACCGCCTGGGGCTCCCATGTTCACGACAGGAAGATATCTTCTTCCCCTGTCGTAATCAGCTACCAGCCTTTCTAAGTGTCGTCGAGTACCTCGACTCGTCGGGGCTCTCGGCCAGACTATAGGAAATTTCTACAAAGACGGATAGCCTAACGGCCGTCCTACCATCTCGGGCTTCCTGATCCGCCACAACTTCGCTTCTGCTGGGCCATGTTAGACACGGGACCTTTTCCTGAGGCTCCTTCGAGTTCCCCAGACCACATCGAATCGCGCCATAGCTAATTAAGGAGCGCAGAAGCACATCTACCCCGTTCCCGAAGCGCGGCAAGTGCAAATGAGTTGGCGTCCCCTTCCTCGTGCGCCACAGGTGGAGCTATTCATTGCTTGACTCTTCCCTTGGCACGGGAAGCTTGGCACGGTTCCAGGTAATGCAGGTCCCGAGCAAAGCTGCTTTGTAGCACTGAAACGTCACCCCCATCCGCCTATTGTGACGGCGCTTGCAAGCCGGGAAGGCAATACCGCAGAGAGAAGTAAGCCCTCGGACAATTGGGGCCCAAGGAGCGACCCTCGGCGCCGGCTGTGACACAATCGCACGGGCGCCTACCATTGGCCGATAATGACGAGACCTGAGCGGGCTCGCCGATTGGCCGAACGTGACGTGACTTGGAGACACCGAAGGGCTTAAAAGCCAGAGACCGGGAGCAGCAAGGGAGCATTCATTCATTCATCTCTTTCGAGCTTCTTGCCACTGGCCGCAGCGTCCAAGTTGCTGCCGGCCCGTAATGACTTTATGACTGTTAATTTCTTTGTACTCTCACTGTAAATAATGTAAATAAACCTCCAGTTTTCATCTCAAAGTCTTTCTCAACTTCGGCCAACTCCCGCACCCAACTGCAAGGTCCAAAAATCTGGCGGACAGCAATTGGGATTGTCCTCCAGATCCAACAGCCACCTCCTATACGGTCTACCACCAGCCTACTCCTCCGGTCGAACCCACTGGGCCCTCCCGGCCGGGCTGCTCTGATGCTGCTAGGGCGACCTTCTAGCTTTTTTTAAGAAGAAGAATTTATTTATTCACTCACAAAATAAAATCAGAGTAACAAGATATACAGAAGGAGGCCCCAAAGCTCAAGGCTGTAGGGGGACCTCCTGTTCTAATTGGAAAGATCAAAACAAGTTAGGTTACAGCAAACGCAGCAAAGGAACCGAAACATTATTTGATAGTACACAGAATTGAGTTTTGAACAAATAAAAGTAGCAAAATAATTCAGGTTAATGCAAATACAGCAAAGAGGTAGAATTGTTAACATGTATTAATGCAAGAAAACAAGTAAACTAAAAACATGGCATAACGCTGTACAGAATTACATCATGTACTGAATTGAAAACAAAACAAAACATGGGAAGTGAAATGTAGCCATAGAGGCAGTGTTCCAGCAATAACTGACACGAGGAAACAAGTGGACAGATATGATGAAATGTTGGTGAAATGTGGTGAAGTGTGAAATGTTAAAGAGATATAGTGGTTTACCCATAATGAAGCAATCGGAACATGTTAAATTACATTACAGCATTCACAAGTTAAGTAAATATGTAAATAAATGCTTTTTAAAGCTGCCTATACTAGGAGACAGCTTTATGTCCGCTGGAATACAGTTCAGTAAGACATCGCTCCTAACCTCCTCTCCTTTACTCCCATCGCCACCACCCTGCTGGCGCTGAGCCATGCTCCCGCATGGGTTGCAGAAAATAGTGCTAGCCTTTCCTCCTTTCCCCACAAGAACCACCACTCCCGTCCCGCAGTGTAGGGTAGGCAACCAGACACATTTCTCGTTAACATCCCTGACTTCTCTCATTCTTTCCTCCTTCTCCTCGTAAAGGTATGATTTGTTTTCTTTGTTCTTGTTTTGAATATATAATTTAATAATAATATAAACTAAAGCGCCACTACAGGAGTATTTAAAGAGAACGCAGAGCGGTATAGAACGACTGAAAGTTGAGCAAGTTGGTAGGGATTTTTGACTGCGCTCGACGACGCAGAAATCCTTGAATATAGTAACTTTTCTCATCTTTTTTTAGAATTATTTAGCATCAGACTGGGCAGAGTTTATACAATGTGCTAGTTTCTGCGTGGCAAAACGTTGTAAAGACGACCGCTATAGTAAGCCGCAGTAGAATCGATATAAGAGAACAATAAGCGATATTAGTTCAGCGCCCCCTGAAAGGACTCGGACAACAAGAGTCCAATTTCCTTTCTTTTTTTTTTCAATGCGCGCGCTCACCGCCACGTTTTAGTTGTTTTCAACGCTTTTTTTCCCCCGATCCCGCTGGTGCTTACAAGCCAAGCAGTTCTCGGATTATTGCATTACGCTCCTCCAGGCTGAACTTTCCTGCAGCGGGTCTCGCGTCTCTCATGCAGTCTGCAAGGACAGGTCAGCGTTGCCCTTGGAGGTGGGATGCTGCAACCTAGGGAAAAAGACAGCTTCGCAGACCGACAGAGGGAACGTTGTCCTCGAGCAAAAGAGAAACGCAAACGGGGTGGTGCGCGGGGCGAGCGGAAACGGCGCCTCAAGCGGAGGAGAGGAGCCTTGACACGTACCGACGCGCTTTCCTCTGCGGGGCTGTTTGTGCTCGTGACGCGAGCGTCAGTGAGCGCGGCAGCAGCAGCTGGGAGAGAGAGAGAATCCGACTGTAGGCGATCAATAGAGGGCCCAGTGTCCGGGACATGTGCGCCAAAAGCGACAGTGGTGGGGTCTTCGGAGGGGCCCCCCTTCCACCATCGTGCTCCTAGGGAGAACTCGGTGCCCGCTTCCCCAGGCGGGTGGTGCAAGAACGATCCGGGCCGCGGGAGAACGTGTGGCGAGGGTGCGCTTTGCAGGCGGCGCCGAGGGCGAGGGGTGTTGTTGCCAAACCGTGCGGCGACCGACCCCGGACTGCAGCAGTTGGGCGTCCCCTATGCTGGTGTGCTGCTCGCTGTGGACGTTGCTGCTGCCTTTCCCTGCCACCGCACCGCTCGGATTATTACCGCCGTCTGTCGGGATACTTTCCTTCTGAAAAGGGTGAGCTCACGCTGTCCTTTCTTTCTTTCTTTTACTCAATTTTATTGTCACCAAGCAACTCTGAAGACGAGCGAAAATCAGCCGTGGCTTCGATCGACTGTGGTGCCTTTGTTTCGGGGTGACCTCACCCACGAGCACCTCCACGATTTCTGTTACTTGCACGACGATTTTCACTTCTGCATCGTTCAGCCTTCCGATTCTTAAAAGTAAATGTTTCCATACATACATACATACATACATACATACATACATACATACATACATACATACATACATACATACATACATACATACATACATACATACACATCGTACTGGGTTGATCGAATCAGCTGTTTCCCCAACTCTTTGAACAACTTTCCAGGCTCTGGCCGTCGTAGCCAGAAAATTCGAACATTCAGTAGAAATCGCGCAGCCAGAACTGGTGGGTTTTGTAGCTGGCATGCATTTTGTTCCTCGAGTCCGATGCGCCGTACCTCGCGCGTCGGCTCGTGTGCACCACCCCTACGGTAGGAAAGAAAACGCGCTGTGGCCCCGCGGCGCTGCCAAGTTTAGTCGCGGGGTCGTGGCGGCCGCGGGATACCTTTTGTGTTTGCGCACAAGGAAGGCCAGACGTCACGTGGCCTGCGTGCCGAACGGGCTGCGGCCGCTGTAAGTGCATGCCATTCGCGCTCGGCGGCAAGTCAAAAGTGGCCGCGCGGCTCGGCGTCGGGGCTGCTGCCCGCCGAATGCGGAGAGCCAACGCCCGATATCGAGCGGCGAGTGCGGACCGGAAGCGGGCGCGCCGCGTGTTTACAGTTTGAGCGCTCCAGCCAACGGCCTGCCTCAGAAAGGTCGCGGCCGATCGATAACACAACGTGAGCGCGCGGGTGCGTGTGTGTGCACAGAGCTTGTGCCTGTACGCACGAACGGCGTGAATAAAGCCGCAGCTTTGTTATGCATGTGGCCGACCGGGAGACAAAGAGCGGCACATTGAGCGTAAAACAACAACAAAAATATATTACGCGCTTTCGTGTCGCGCACATGTCGACTCACTGCTGATCAGTCCGTTGGGCCGTGGGCAAAAAAACGAAACAATAGTCGCGGCTGCTCGGTTTATGTCGCGAGCTGGGAACGGTAATGCGTATAGTTTCGCTGAAACGGGAACAGTGAAAAAGGCAGAGAAGGAGACATATATGACGAAGGCAAGGGTAACCACCGCTTTGCTATCAGCTAGGACAGGAAGGTATTGAGAAGGGTGCACCGTGAGTGCGCTGAATACAGCGGTCCATCAATTAGCAAGACCGTCGATCACCCTTGAATTGTTTCCGTTTGCGACGCACAAAGCATTCTGCCTCCTTGTTTGTTACCGAGAGAAATATCAGAGGACAGTCATTCCACCAAAGCATTCATTCTGGAGGGTCTTGTCAAGTTTCATGTTGTTGAAAGCTTGAATTCATGGGACTAGTAGGGAAGAATACAGCGCCAAACTAAACATGTTTGCTCCTGAGCACAGTGTACGCACGCTGAAGGCGAGCCTCTCCTCCCTCCTCCAACCATGTGCACTTGGAAAAACTAAGTGCGGAAGACGTCCCCTCTGAAAGAATGCCTTACATGCATGGCTAATTTAGTTCTTTCCCCAGAGCACTTTTCTACGTGTACGCTTACCGGTACCTTCAGCGGTGGTGCCACTTGGCTGCAGATGTGAATATTCAACAAAATATCATGTGTGGTACAGCAGCGCCATAATCGTGTAAAGACAGAGCCGCAGTGTATACAGACGAATAGCGAACGTTCCTAAAAAGGATGCTGTCTATTGCACAATAGTAACCATGTAAATGTTAATTTTATACATTCTTGCTGATTATTAGCCACTGTTCGTATGGGCAACATATAGATCGGCTCATATCAGTACTGGTTTCAACATTATCATGGTAGACTGCGGGACATAATCACCGAGGGCTTCTGTTTTTTCTTCTTTTTCCTCCCCTTCTCTCAAGGCACTGTATACCCAAAGCGTCTGCGAGCCTCCGAGATGGTGTTTCTCATTATTTATATGTGAGATCGATTGCCCGTATAATATACAAGTCTGTAGCTCTAGTTGCGCACACATTCCACCACATATCCGGTTTTCTTTTCTTTTTCCTTTTTTTTTTTGTTGTTTTGTCTGGAAAAAAGATCGTATTCCGCAATATCCTTAGCATGACCGCGCTTCGGGAGGCTGCATATTACTAAGCTTCCGGACTTCCCATGAGCTCCGCTATACCGTGTGTCCCGGCTATTGTTAGCCGAGCTAGAAAAATAAAAGGTATGAAAACATGGTGCAAGATACAATCATAAGATCTACGGTGTTCGCTTGTCAGAGGTCTGACTACCGAACATCACAGGTCTTAAAAGTGCATCTTGCATTGTGTGTGTGTGTGTGTGTGTGCGTGTGTGTGTGTGTTTTGAAGCTTCAGTTGTTGTTGTTGTTGTTGTTGTTGTTGTTGTTGTTGTTGTTGTTGTTGTTGTTGAGCAGCTTGGCTAGCGCTCGCTGGGACGCCCTACATAGGTGAGCGCACCGCCGCGTTCGTTGTGTCTTAAGGGAACAGAGAACTTCGTTTCGGTTGCCTGACGCGGTTGCTTAGTGGCTATGGCGTTGGGCAGCCAAGCCCGAGGTCGCGGGATCGAATCCCGGCCCCGACTTTCGCATTTCAATGGGGGGGGGAATGCGAAAACACCCGTGGATACTTGCATTTAGGGGCACGTTAAGGAACCGCAGTTGGCCCGAATTTCCGGAGTGCCCCACTACGGCGTGCCTCATGATCAGGTCGTGGTTTTGGTACGTAAAAACCCATAATTTAATTAACTTCGTTTTGGTCAATGGACTCAGACCGTCCACATCGCTCCATGGCCATTCGTCCACGTCCCCTCGATATTTGTTACCGTTTCACGGATACAATCCTTCATGTATGAAAATCATGGCTGGGCCAGAATAGTAAGTCTTCGCCTACAACTGAGCCTTTTCCTTTAATTAATGCGTCCTTGCAACGATCGCACTTGACCGTGTCGCTGGCGCAAATCAGCTCACGCACATTAAAAATCAGTTAGTCGAAGCATGCAAGCGATTGCCTGAGAACCGCGTCACGCTGCATCGCTCGCGATGAGGATTTGAGTTGTGCCATGGATTCAACTTTGGGGCATTTCCGTGTGCTGTTAGCAGAGTCAGATACACCGCGCATCGATGAAGCCAGAGAGAGCTAGCTTATGCACAATTGTCTTACAAGTGTGCTGGTTACGATTAGCCATGCCTCGCAAAACTAGGAAACGCTGTAACTTGTCAAAATATACCCGCGAGGATGTTTTCATGTGCCCATAATAAACACGCTTACAGTCGCTCCGCAAAATGGGTGTTTTGCGTCATGTAAGACCATTATCAAAGGAATTATTCCCAGCATCTTGCGCACTTAGCTTGCAGCATCCGGTTCTGGCAGAGTTAGGGCACAGTTGGATCTTTCTAGCCGGAATGGCGTGTGTAGTCTTAAGAAAAGCAACATGTTGTTACACCTATTTAGAAGGAGATACGAATTTGCTGTCATATTGATCCGATAAGTTCATAAGTAATGGTAGTGCATGTACAAGGTGCTGCGCTAAACACTAGTGATTTTTAACATTGAAAATGAACTGCAACTAACGTGAACATGCTGGTCAACTGTATATTTATCTTAGCAAGTGTCTATAACGACTCCACAGCTACTTTAATTCTTCACAAGAACCGCGCAAATATGTCCGATCAAGAAAGGGGTCGACCATCTCTCCGATGCTATTCACTGCATGCTTGGAATTATTTAAGCTGTTAGACTGGAAAGTATAGGAGTGAGGATCAACGGAGAATATTTCAGCAACCTACTGTTTGCAGATGGCATTTACCTGTTCACCAACACTCGGGATGAATACAACAGATGATTGAGGACCTTAACCGAGAAAGTGTAAGAGAAGCGTTGAAGATTAATTTGCAGAAGACAAAGGCAATGTTGACTAGCCTCGCAAGGGAACACCGATTCATGATCCCAGGCTGGTCTATAGAGTCTAGGGTGCAGTACGTTTATCTAGGTCAATTACTCACAGGAGACCCTGATCATGGGACGGGAATTTATAGAAGATAAAAATTGGTTGGTTCGCATACAGCAGGCTTACGAAATCATGACCGGCAGCTTACCGCTATCCTTGAAAACAAACGCGTACAATCATTGCATTCTACCCGTCCTAACATAGGGGTCTGAAACTTGGAGGTTGACAAAGAAGCTCGAGGACAAGTTAAGGACAGCTCAAAGAGCGATGGAACGAAAAATATTAAGCGTAACGCTAAAGGACAGGAAGAGAGCGGTGTGGATAAGAGCGCAAACGGGGATAGCCGATATTCTAGTAGACATTAAGAAGACAAAATGCAGTTGGGCAGGTCATGTAATGTGTAAGCCAGGTATATTGGTGGTCCATTAGAGTTGCATGATGGATGCCGAGGGAATGGAAGCGCAGTCGAGGTTGGCGGAGAACTAGGTGCTGTGATGAAATGAGGAAACTTACAGGCGTATATCGAGAGAGAGAGAAAGAGAGAAACAATCTTTAATAGTTGTTAGAGATGTTTTCCTGCAAAAACGCCTGGCGGACTACTGCAGATGACGAAGATTACATATGAAACTATGCAGTCATACAAATTACGCATGTGCACAACACAAAGCACACACAGCCACAAGTATATATACGGTGTCTCATAGAGGCCAGTGTCTCTGAGAAAAGTTAAGTGCCTTCGGTGTGGTCAAAGTGCTACCAGCGCTACTCCAAGGTCCAAATACACAGTGCAACTCTTAAGGATCTACAACGTAAAGTTATAAGGCAGATTTCAGACTAGGTTTTGAGAGACCGCTTAGCGTGCGCAGATGTATAAAACATTATCCTAATTATCACAGACATTGTATCCACATGCATGGAGTCTACAGACCCAAATCAAGGGCAATTGGAAATCGCCGGGAGAGGCATTCGTCCGTAATATACACAAAACTAGGTTGTTGATGGGGGAGAATATGACGACTCTTCAAATTTCTTTGTACCAGTCAGAAACTCACGATTGCTAATTTATCAACGTGGAAAGGCATTGTACATTGTACAAATTGCACATTGGGACTTCATTACAAAAAACAAAAGAGGGAGAGAGAGAATGATACACATGCGCAGCTACACCGTATCACCTCTATCAGTAATAATTGTGCAAATATCATAGGAATAAAACATTGCATAAGTCAAGCAGAGCCTGCTATACTGTATGCATAGTCAAAGCGCAATATATCGACAATAAGCGAACGTCCAGTCACAGTGCAGATTACCATAAGGTATGTGCAGTAAATACACACAAAAAGAAATTGACTCGCCATTCCGGCCCTGCGAAATTGCATGTCCAGCGAAGCTGTTGAAAACCGCCACTACAACAGCTGAAAGGGGTATGCAATGCTTTATTGCTCGAGAGTAATGGGAGTAATGGTAATTTTTGGCAGCACGCCGCCGCTGGTCGTATTGCCGTTTCTTTTTCCTTACCGCTCCTCGTATTCTCGCTGCTCCTCGGGAGTCGCTAACTATGCGTTGCCTTCCCATAGCGCTGCTGCAGCAAGAATGAAATCATCTGCTAGGCTGTTTCTTTTATATATGAAAAGCTAGTGACGTCACTCCCCCCCTCGCAAGCTGCCGTCGCCGCGGCAGCTTGGGCAACAGTAATCTTTACCGGGAAACGTATGCGGCGAGCGCTACGTATTTCGCTTTGTTATCAGGAGCGCTTTATCATCAGTTATGTGGTTCGGATGATTTTTGTGTTTGATCTTTATTCAAACGTATGGTGTTCTGTATGTTGTATGCGTGATTCCAAAGAATGTATGCGCTGTTCGCTTCAATGCAAGCTGCATACTTCAGATTGCGACGAAGCATCTTACATTTCTCCCGGAGATTCTGGGAGTCTTTCGGGCGGCCCTGCAGTTATTCCGATGTTTGCTATCGGTGGTTCTTCTTAAGACAACGGAAGCTTATCTAAATGTATTTGTGAGTCGAGGAGGCATCATACCTGTTGTTCGTAGTAAGTGAGTTAAGGGAATCAGAGGGCCTGTGGAATCTGCAGCTTTCCTCCCTTCCTTCTTTTCTATTTTTCATCACCACACAGACAACGTCACACTCCGTGTCATCGTGAGAACTTGGAATTTTGATGCCGCGGTCGTTGGGGTGGTGCGCCGCGTTTTGGAGAAGCGAGTAAAAAGAAAACTGATGTCACGAATTTCTGCCTATGACATTGCGATATATATATATATATATATATATATATATATATATATATATATATATATATATATATATATATATATATATATTGTTATGGCTGAGGAAATCACGCTGGCCCCGGTAGTGAAATGAAGAAAAAGAGTACGACGGTACGTTGGGGTGGGGGGGGGGAATAAGCACAGTATATTTCACTGACGTTTCGGCTGGCGGATCAGCTTCTGCCAGAGTGTATATATATATATATATATATATATATATATATATATATATATATATATATATATATATATATATATATATATATATATAGATATTTCGACATAGGCAGTCTGTCCAATGCCGAAGAAAAACAAGCCCGTTTACTACACCTGGGCGACCGTAATGCAACAGCATTATCAATATCGGCATAACCACACTTTTTATTACACAGCCCCCGGGATCGGCCCGCGTTACACACAGCACTAAAAACCTTTGCCAACACGCTTATCGTGCACTGGCATGATTGGCACACGCATGTCTTTGTCTGGCAAAGGCGAGTTTAAGTTTCGAGCGCTTCCTCACAGGCCTTGCAGAGACACTAAACGTGAACATTAAGTTATAAATGGCACTACTAAATATTACGCCGCTAAAGACGGGTGGTGACGCCACCCTGAAGTTTCAGCACCAGCTCGCCGTGCCGTCATGAATTTTGGTAGCGTCTGCTCGAGTCTAGATAACTAACTGTTTATCGCGAAGGCTCCAGCTGGCATGGTTCGAAATATTTTTCCCGCGCCAGAACGACCCAGATGAGAGAGAATAATCTGGAAACCGTGACGTCGCTCTGAAGCACCCTGCGCTGAGGCTTCGCCGCGAAATCTGACGAAATCTGACAGTAATAGGGAAGTTCGGTCTTTATTTTCTCCAGTTTTCATCAACATTTTACCGCCAAATAAACTAACATGAATGTTCAAAGACGTCTTTATCAGTCTAAACTGATTCAATGTAGTTCTTCGGTGGTCCCATGAAAGTGACCATGTTTCAAGCACCACGAAACACGCCGAACGAGCTGTCGCCAAACGAGCTCGCGTAAACAGTTCTCGGCGGACTGAAGAACGAGTGGGCTGGCGACGGCGAGGCTGTTGCAACGAGGGTAGGCGGCTCAACTTGCGGAACTGCCCCAAGACTACTTGCCACCCACCGCCATGGGAAGGCGTTCGCCATCCGGATGTTTGCAAGGCATGTTGCCGGGGGGGGGGGGGGGCGGCGATGGATGGATGGATAACCACCTCCAAGCGACAGCGTTTACCTTAACGCATTGTGGAAGAAGTGGGTTCCCAGAAATGCGCCCTACGGCGATGTTCGACTGTTTATACAGAACCCTGTATGCTGCCACTTGTTATGAGAACGAACACCGGCATAGCAGTTCTCACACTGATCTTTCTGCGGGGGCGGACGAAGGCGGGAGCGATCGGTGATCTCCAAGAACCAATTATTGCTGCGTTCGTGCCATGGGAGAGATTGTTGCCAAGTCTGAGACCAATGAACAACTCCTGGAAAAGACTGCACCCAAGCTCAAGACCAATAAACAGCTGCTGGGAAAGAGTAATGGCAAATTCCGGACTAGTGGACAAATTCTGGGAAATGAGAACTGTCACATGGTTAGACATTACTGTGCACTGTAGTATGAAATAATATTTAAAGAGAGGGTCCAACATCTGTGAGGAACAGAGGGAGAATAAAGATCTGACCAAGTTCCGTACTTGTCTGGAAAGGTCTCCTAATTGAGCCAAGCTTGGCAGAACAGAAGCAGGGTTGCGAATAGGAGTCTCGGAGCGCAAATTCAATTACGTATAGTACCATCTAATAACAATCGCATAAAGCTTCACAAATTGCGATAGCAAATATACGAAGGTTCCAAGTGAATTTCCGCAGTCGGCTTCACCGTGATTTTCCGCATAAAGTCCAAGAGCAATGGAGTCGCGTCCGCGCGCCGTATGCAGTAGGTACGAGTGAAAGCTTGCGAGGCTGAGCCTTGAAGGATACTGGCTTGATGGGGCGGTGTCTTTTTCGCTCTCGCATAGGAGGAAGGCACGGGCGCGCGCAAAGGGAGGTGGGAGCGGGGAGATGTGTGTGCGCTAGGAGTGGTGGGGGGAGGGGGAGGGGCAGGTTAGTGCGCGTATCCTCTTCTACTTCAGCTGCGGTAGCTGAGCCTGGCCGCGTGCGTCTTATTTTGGAAGAAATCTGCGCTGGGGGTCGAAGGCTAGCCGACCTGAGATATCTGATGGCTTCGTGTGCACTGTGTTCTCGCGCGTCTACTTCACGTTAAAGCAAGAGAGGCCGTACGAAGGGGAATTCGCTCGCCGCTGCTACCTCTATTCATCACGCCGGCGTTCTGACAGCGACTTTCGGCAGTCACCGAGGGAGATGTATTCGTGTCTGTCTGTGCACGCGTGACAACGTGCTTGTTAATTCAGATAGTAAGCGAATGTTTACAGCAGCTTATGTACCTGATAAAGCCACTAACCTTACTTCGTAAATCTGTCTAATAATTTGCTATCACAATCAATACTTCGCCTTTCGAGCGAAACTGTGACTTTTCTGACTCCATGACACAATAATTTCGCACTGCAACAACTCCTCTCACTGTGTTCTTCGTCCATAATTTTATCATTGTGTAAAATACGAGTCTGCACTTGATGGGCCAGGTATTTTTCATTAGTACCTTGAGTACCGTCATAAACAGTGACTCGCTGTAGTAATACCAGACGTTTAGAGGTCACCACCTCTTTTTCGCTTGAGGTGAACTGCGAGCAACGCTTCGCTGAAGCTAACGTGCCAACTTAGCAATATGCCTACCAACGCCACTCAACTTTTTAGACTCGTACCACTTAGAGAAGCATCTGTGAAGGATATTATATTAAGAAGGATATTATATTAAGCACAAGCTGCTCAGGCAAGCCAAACTAAAGCCGAATGTTCCAGAGGGACTAAACCTGTTGGATAACGGACAACTCATCGTGCTAACACATTGCTACAGTACCTGTATCACACAGAGCTATTTGATAGCGTCTATTTGATACTCTTTTGTTAATTTCTTACATGTACCTTAAAACAAATCCCCCCCAGAAGAAAGAGTGAAAGAGAGAACGCACTTGTCGGCGTCTTTTACAACGGGCATGGGGGCTTTTTGGAAACGCCGGTTGGATGCGTTGGCATCCAGACTCGACTGCGAGCAGTGACCTGGGCCCCCATAACGTAAAACTGTTCCAATGTGTTTTTATTCCAATATTATGACGTCAAACTTACGTGACCGCCGCCGCAAACATCGGGCGGTGACATGCAGCGCGTTTTGAACAGCCCAATCAAACGCTCTCCTCGTTTATAAACATTTTTCATCCGCGGTGTGGCAGCAGTGCGTTCATGACCCCACAGAACTTCCGGTCAGCCATTTTCGAAAGTCCAGTTAGCCAAGAAAAAGAGAAGTATTTTGTCGCATAGTATAATGTAGGCGCATATTCTTGATGTTTTCAGATTAAAAAAACGTGCGCCGTACGTCGAGCTCATGTATACGCGTTTTCTGTTGCATTGAACACTGCAATTCACTTGTCGAACACTCCTACTATGCAACAACACTGGTGCCAGATGTAAGGTCCTACAATTTTTTAGGCTATTGTAACTTGCGTTTCCACGGAATGTTTAATTAATCAATCAATCAATCAATCAAAAAGTGAGCTTTATTTAAACAAGTCAAGGAATGGTGTACAAAAATAGTTGGACCAATAGCCTATGTGGCTAGTAACTGGTCCAATACGCAAAAGTACATATACAGGTCAACCAACTATATATCTGCTCAATGAGTAAGAACATTATTTACATGAACAAGTACTTTTTGTTAAGGAAGAGCTATTACGTTTGGCTAGACAAGAAGAAGCGTTTACATGCAAGATCAAAATTTCTGGTTACTTTTATTTCCACCGGCACAGTGTTCCAAGTTATAGCGCCAAAGAACTTTAATAATCGTCCACCGTATACATTGCTGCAATAAGGAAGGTTTAAGTTAAAGTTTGTTGCTTGCCTGGTGTTTGCACGTGGGAAGTTAAATATGGCGTTGGGTAAGGGAAAGTTGGTGTTGACTATTTTGTGAACTAAACAAGTGATCTTGTAATTTCTTAACGCTGAGAAAGAAAGAATACGAAGGTCAGTAAACAGAACGCTACTTGGGTGATGAACAGAGGAAAATGTTATTATTCTTAGGGCGCGTTTTTGCAACTGCACTATAGGTGTTAAGTAGGTTTTATATGTTAGGTTCCATATTTCACAACCATGGCTCATGTGGGTATGAAACAAAGAAAAGTGTATGCAATGAAGCAATGCACGAGGAAAATATTGCCGGGCACGGGCCAGTGTGTAACAGCTGAAAGCGAGTTTTCTGCAGTCAACGCTAATTTGTTCTCTCCAGTGCAAGTGACAGTCTAAAGTAACACCTAAATATTTAAATGAATCAACACAATCCAGAGTTCGGTTCGCTAGAGTCAAAGTGAACTCACTGTAGTCTAGTATTTTCCTGTTAGAGTGAAATATGATATACTTAGTTGTATCAGTATTTAGGGAGTCTATTTTCTGAAAACCATTTAGCTACTTTTAGCAGTTCACCAAATATAGTTTCTTGTAATGACGAGAGGGAGTCCCCTGAGTAAACTAAGGCGGTGTCGTCAGCGTACATCAAACCTTTTGACAGGTTAAGTGCGCCCGGTAAATCATTTATGTATAATGAAAACAGAATTGGGCCTAAAACCGAGCCTTGCGGTACACCGCATACGATATCGGTGAAAACAGAATGATGTTTGTTAATTACCACTTGTTGCCTTCGTGCCTTAAAGTAGCTGTGGATGAATTGAAGCGCGTTTCCAACGATACCATAAGATTCCAGTTTTATTAACAGTATGGAGTGACAGATCGTATCGAACACCTTTCTTATATCTAGAAAGATTGACACAGCAATGTTATTCTTGATAAGAGCAGAGTTAAGCGATTGCGAAAGCGTTAAAACTGCGGTTGATGTAGATCTACCTGCAACAAAGCCATGCTGCTGCGGGCGGATAACGTTATTGCTTACAAGAAATGCATTTAACTGCAGCACAATGAGCTTTTCGAATAGTGTGTTAACTACACAAAGAATCGAAATAGGTCTATAACTACTCGGATGGTTCGGATCACCAGTTTTGTACACAGGGATAACCTTTGACACTTTCATTATATTTGGGTAAACATTACTACTTATCGCATGGTTAAACACGTGACAAAGGGGCACACACAAGACATCAATATTGTTTTTCAATATCTTAACTTGAATGTCATCAAGTCCGGATGCCTTATTAGCCGATAATTTGCCTACGATACTTTTTATTTCCTCAAGAGTTATTTCACCAAACGAAAAATCACTGTCGACGCTTCTCTGGATCCTGGTTGTGGGAATTGGAAGTACAGACTGCTTAGATATATTGTCACCAATTTTTGAGAAATAATCATTGAAGTCATTAGCAATCTGAGGGGAGGGATTTTCGGGAGTAACGTACTGTTTATCCTGTAATCCTACTACACCTCTTACTATTTTCCATATTTGCCTTCCATTGCCATTTAGTCGTTTAATCAAGTTCGTATAATAGACCTTTGATTTGCGAATTAGCATAACTGATTTGTTTCAAAAAAATTTAAACTGGCTTTTGTAGTAGTTGTTAGTTTTGTTATGTTTTAATTTATTATAATAGTAGTCTTTCCTTTTCAGTAGAGCAAGTAGGGACTCATTCATCCACGGACATATGGCGTAATCATAGCTGTGTCGTGAAGCGTACCGCGATTCTTCTATCGCATTTGTAATGCAGTCAATAACGTTTTGACATTTCGTGTGAACGTTGTCATTGTAGAGGTTATCAAAATTTGCAGTGAGTAAGATGCTGCGTACACGTGGATAGTTAAGCCTTGTCGAATATTTGTGGTGCGTTTGGCGAAAAGAATGCAAACAATCCCGAGGCAGAGACAAAAATTTTGGACAATGATCAGCAATTGTGGTGTCATAAACACCTGCCCGTGCATCGGTCTCAATATTGCACAAAATGTGATCGATGAGAGTTGAAGACATGTTGCAAACACGAGTAGGGGATGAAATCACATTTTTTAAGATTAAAGGACTGTGGAAAAAATATGCACTCATAGCAGTCATCTCTAGACAAGTCGATGTTCATGTCACCACAAATGATAATTGGATTGCGGACAGGTATTAGAGGGTCAATAATAGTTTCCATCACAGAGGTGAAATTATTAATACATGAGCTAGGAGGACGGTAAACTACGCCTATAACAACACCACATTCAAGTTTCACGAAGAGGGTTTCGGTACTTTGGTTCCTGTACGAACTGTTGACTAGGCATTGAAACCCAAGCCTGTGGCTTATAAAAAGTGCGACGCCACCACCACGTGCTGTACTTTCTCTAGGTTGCGATTTTTTCATCCCTTCTGAGCCATGTTTCTGTTATCGCGATGATGTCGTAAGAAAACGAGTGTTGCGATATGTAGGTTAAAAGTACGTCTAGATTTCTGTTAATACTACGGATGTTGCAGTGGACTAAGGACAAGAAATCATGTCCTTTCCATGTTTCTTCAATGTCAGCTAAAGTCTTCATTTTTCTGTCTTTTTTTTAACGCTTACTGCACCTGAGCAAGGTCCTCTGCACACGTCACATGCAGTACACGCGAATTTTTGTTTTGCGCATGAGGATCTTCCCATCAGACGCCCAATTGAATTTTCAGTTATGTTCCCTCTTTGCACTCAGCGCTGTGCCCAACAATACATTGTTCGCTGGACACAAGTGTTCATTAATAAAAATTGGAGAAATATCCTTAAAGCCAAGAAGAGACGTGTTTATTCTGTGCTTTTTAGCCGCTTTAAGGACCCTGTCCCTGACCTTACGGGACACAAACCGAACTACGATATTTTGCTTCGCCTTGTCTCTTGTGGGAACCTGATGAATCACCTCTATGTCTGAATCCTGGATTTCAGATTCGACACAGACAGCAATAGCTTTCATGGTTGAGGCAAGGTTTTCATCTGGAGCCACAAGAATGCCTTTCACTTCCAAATTGTTTTTGCGGCTGTGCTGCTGCAAGTCGACCAGTTCTTTCTTAATTTCTTTCAAGTCTTATGAAAGGCGGGTGTTCTCATTCGCAATTTCCTTATTCCTGGCTTTGACTTCAACAAGTTCCTGCCTTATTTCTACGATCTCTGTCTTGAACGTTTCAAACTTTTCATTAATGAACTCCATGCCCTTCCTCGCGTAATCGATCTTCGTTTCTATGACTTTAATTATGTCGTTTTTTATTTCGGCGGGCTGCTTATCAAGCCGATCTGACAAATCTGCAAGCGCCTTAGCTACTTCCTTCACAGTCGAAGGTGGCTTATCAGACATTCTAATAATAATAATATTTGGGGTTTTACGTGCCAAAACCACTTTCTTATTATGAGGCACGCCGTAGTGGAGGACACCGGAAATTTTGACCACCTGGGGTTCTTTAACGTGCACCTAAATCTAAGCATTTTCGCATTTCGCCCCCATCGAAATGCGGCCGCCGTGGCCGGGATTCGATCCCGCGACCGCGGGCTCAGCAGCCCAACACCATAGCCACTGAGCAACCACGGCGGGTATCAGACATTCTATTGGCAGTAGACGGAGCAATCCAGAAGCCTAAGTGTTGTATCTATTACGAAGTAGGTAGTTACTGACGTACCTGCGTAGAATAAGCAAGCGGTTACTTGCCGATCGACTCTGTGGCTGCCTGGATTGCTCCGCTATGGCGCCTTCTTCCGCCGGGGCAGCGTTTATGTAGCCGCAGAGCGACGTCAACGCTGGTTGGAGCGCAGACGCAGTTTGCAGCCTGGCCGCTGTAAGGTGACTTGCACTCGACCTGGTGCTGCTCTGCTAGCAAGCTTCACAGCGAGGTGGTGGCGAGTGATGATCCCGGAGCCGGTAGTTTAACCGGAAGTCTCCTGGGAACTATGTTTGTAAGCATGAAAAGGGTCTATAGGAGATAACTTTTGTTTGCTTTCAAAGCGAATAGCATTGCCTGCCATGATAGGTTTTTCATACCTAATTGGCCTAAAAGAGGCGAGGAGCACGTAGAAGTGGAGGGGGTTTCGGTGGCGCCGCGCTAGCGCAGTAAAAGTAGATAACTGGATAACGAGGGTGGTGCCAGCGTCTGTGATTGGCCCGCTTCCGCTTGCTTAGCTTCGGTGGCTGGTCGAAAATAGCGGCGGCGTGCAACTGAAGGTTAAGAATGTCGTTGAAACAAATCGTCACAAGAGTCGGCCGAGCGATGTCGTGTACGTGCCGAAAGGGCTCCACAACGCTATACCGCCACGCAAAAATTTTCATTATACACAAATAAATCCATTCTCCCCGGCCGCTCCGAGCAGCCAGTTCCAGAGCGATCGGCGGGCAGCCATCTTCTATTCCTTTCGGAACGGGGCTATTCCGGAAAAAAAAAATCCGTGTTGTTTGGCATAGCAATACATCTTTATTTCATATACGCCACTTTTACGTTTTAAGATTTCGCGGTCTTGTGACTTCACGTGAAAGACAGGCGAAGTGGGTGCAGCCCCGAAGCTATTCACCAATAGCGTAGGGCTTATCGCGAAAAAGCCGTAGAATCGGAAAGCATTACTTTTATTTTGTTCGGTCGGATCATGAATAATCAGTGTGACACGCCATATCAGGTCAGCAGTCCTCGCTGTTTTCGTGATGTCGCGTGGTAGGCAGGTAAGGGGGGAGGGGGGGCGAAAACTTTTTTCACCCATCCTGGATGGCTGATGGCAGAAATGGAATAGAAACAGTTTGGAATAGATTTAAGTTATAGAGCAGTTGTTATCGTTGCTGAGAATGGCGCGGGAGTGAAATTTAAAGGGAAACTGAAAGGTTTTCCAGAAAAAATGAGTGAACATCTGTACATAATGGTTTTCAACCCTCCGAATTCGAATATCGTATCGAAATTGAGCGAAAGAAAGCGCAAATATATTTTATTTCGACGAAAAGTGCAGCAGCGGACACGCCCAGCTCGCGCGTCTCGTTTCCGCCTGTGATTGGTCGGGCGCCTCGTGACGTCAACACTAGTGCTGGTCCGAACCGACCGCTGCCGTTACATATGAAGCGCGGTGCCAGGTAATTTGGTGCTGTTTTTCTGAGACGGTAATGGAAAATTTAGAGAGACTGCGTTTTTCTGAGGAATTCGCCGTTGCCCTACATGTACGAGCCGATTGCGAAGAGCCGGCCTCTCGAAGAAGCAAACGCTGCTGGTGCGAGCAGTTCTTTCGACGCGAACGAAAGCGAAGTCTTGAGATCTTTGGTGAGTATGTTTTTTGCAAAGCGATCTAGTGATCTCGCCGATCTTTCGCCGATCTAGTGAGCTCGTTTCCGGTCAAACAACTGTAGTGTTGTGTTCCTGCATGCCTCCTCGTGGAACGCAAGCGGGGATGCGATCGTCGGCATTTGTGCGCTGTCCAAAGCTGTCTGCAATCTACAAAGACGGTTTAAACGCGTGAAAAGCTTCCCGGTTCGTGCAGTACGTGTAGTGACCTTCATCTGTGCGCCATCCGCACACTACTCGTAACCGAAGTCGTAAAGGCGGCGAATTCCGTCGGCTACGTGAGACGGTCGGTTTCTCGCTGTGCGTGAGAGAAGGGGGGAGCGTAGCGTCCTGGCGTGCGCCGGCTTTCCAGCACATGCAAACTCTACATTTGCACTGCGTTATGGTAGGTGCATGCAGGCTGTTTTACAACACACGTGCAAATAAAAAATTCGCGGCGCTTTGCGACGAAACCTGCGTCAAGGGCGGGAGATAAACATGCACCTTCCGTTCAGCGTGCTAACACGAAGGAGCTCGCAGTAAATGAAAATCCAGGTTTGGGCGAGTTCGTGTATTCATAAGGCCTTCCAACACCAGTTATCATCAGTCAGTCCGCACTCGTGCCGTCTTTGTTTTCGTTGCTCCGATCTTTTCGCGCTGCGTTTAGAAAGCCTGCTAGTGGCAAGTAGTCCTCTCTCATTCTGTGGCCATATACAGCAACTGCGCAGGCCGAATTGCAGGGCTGGCCGTATACTACCACTCTACATACACGCAGACGCACCAACAAAGGAATGCAGGGTCGATCGAAGCAGACTACGATGGCACGCACGCAGAAACAAGCACGGTCAGGAACGGTCGCGGAGGCTGCGAAGGAACGGAACACTCGTGTTGACGTCACAACACCGCGGTTTCCGGTCTCCGCTCGCATCTTCAGCGTCAGCAGCAGCGCGCGGCATTCGACGGGGGGCGGAGCTACAGCGCAATTTTAACCGACGATTACGTCGCTCCTAATTAAAAAAAAACCCAAATTTTACCTACATGGTTTATAATGTTCCCGCATCCGTATATGAGCGTAATTTTAACCGACGATTACGTCGCTCCTAATTGAAAAAAAAAACCCAAATTTTACCTACATGGTTTATAAGGTTCCCGCATCCGTATATGAGCGTCTTATTGAATTCGACAGACTCTTCAGCTTCCCTTTAATAACATGCAGGACCGGTGTTGAAAGCAACAAACAGCTCTATTTGTAAAAAACAAATAATAACTACCCATCGAGTCACTCAGTCCTCCTCCTCTTCTTCTTCATATTATTATTATTATTATTATTATTATTATTATTATTATTCCACGCTAACACCGAATGTTCAGGCAAAAGCTACGCTGCCCCCTCCACCCCCCCCAAGCAACAAAACTTGCACTACTACTACTGCTACTACTACTACTACTACTAATAATAATAATAATAATGATAATAATAATAATAGGAAGAAGGAGAAGAAGAATATTGATAATAGAATAGTAGTAGTAGGAGTTAGGAGTAACAGTAGTAGTAGTAATCAATTAATCAATGGTTATTTTATGTGCCCATTAACAACCGGACGTCTAACTAGTGGCGCACAGAGAAACAAAAAGAAATTGTAAAAAGGCAAAACAACTACGACGAAAAGTTGTTGGATAAAATTAATATAATAAAAAAAGAATAGGATGAGCCTGTACATAATGAGCAAGCATCAAGAAATAACACAAACTTACATACATTACACATTAATCACATATACGAAAGGATAGAGAAACTAAGAGAAAACAGGACAGGAGTGCAGCTAGATCGAAGGCTCAAGAGAAAGTGTGAATCTCGGAACACAAATAAGGCAACACCTTCTGGAAGATATCAACGAGGACAAAATTAGAGTCATATAGAATTTGCATTCTGTGGAGAGGCGAGTGACTGCTGAAAGAAGCAGGAACGTGTAAACGTGTATATATGTCCCTGGTAGTCTCAAGGAGAACCCGTAGGGGAAACAGACGCCAGTACAACCGTGCATGTCATAATTCCATGAATGGTATTTTTTTTCCTGGAAGACAGCTCGTCGGTGCGACTACCTATGCAGGTAAGTGGCGGAAACGTATGATATTTATTCAAAATCGAAAAGTTGTTGTTGCACGAGGTCAAAGAAGGACCGTTTATACAAATGCATTAACTTTTTCTGCACACGCTGAATTAAAAAGTTTGAATTGAGGGTGCCATCCCACACAAATGAGGCGTATTCAAGTAATGGGAGGCATATGGATGTCAACAATTTCAGGAAGGGGAATGGGAAACGGAAATCTCTTGTAAGTCTCCAGACGGAACCGATCGTGCGCATAATAATAATAATAATAATAATAATAATAATAATAATAATAATAATAATAATAATAATAATAATAATAGAAAAAGACGAAACAAAAAAAGAAGACCGAGTGTGATTCAGTTGGTAGATTACTGCTTGCGACCGCAGGCCTGCACAATATGGAATTGCAGTCCCGCATTATTCTCAGCAACGATAACACAGTCCCTTTTGTCTTCAAAGCGGCAGCAACGAAGGGTAGTGTCTTTATGGCAGGATTTTAATTTAATTGCCGTAGGTAGTGGCCAGGTTATTTCCTTGTGCCTCTTTCCACTTTATTTCTGTCTTTCTTTCTTTCTCATTATTGCTACTTCCATATGCGCTGATGTCCGCGGAAAGAAGTATATTCGCTCATTATTATTACTGTTTCTATTTTGTCGCAATGCGTCTGCACGTGTAAATTGAAGGGGAAAAAAACATGACGAGAGGAGGGGAGAAGCTGAACTAGGCTCACGCTGCAAGAACGATATAGAGAAACGCTGACACTCTCCCCCGAACGCTGGCGAAAAGGCTGCTCGCTCGCGGCCAGATTATGCTCGGCTCGCTTTCAGCTCGGTCGGCGCCGTCGTGGAGGGCGCTGCAAAATACGGTCCCAGTCTCGGCGGCAAGACGCGTGCGGCGTCTTTGTGCTTGCATGTGCGTTTTGAAGGCGCGCTTTTTGTTCGCGCGCGTTTGATGTGCTTGGGGCCATGGGACTGCTATGGAACAACCGTAGCGCGAGATGCTGCGCACATTTAAAACGAACGCAATAAAGAGCCGGATTCGCTTTGAAGTTGACTGGCGTTAACTAGTGTCAATCCAGTTGGCTGCAGCGGTGGCGGCGGGAAATACAAAAAATTGGCCCGAGCGCCAACCTTTCCGCAGTGCGCGGTTGCTTGGAACCCACGTGATGGCCTTCTGCCAATGGAGGGGCGAGCGGCGTTGATAAAGCAGACGGGCAACTCTGCTACCTTGGATAGCATATACAGTAATTATACGCCGGTACAGCTCGGTCGGCGCCGTCGTAGTGGGCGCTGCGAGATGCGGTCCCATCGGTCCCAGTCTCGGCGTTGGCGAACAAATATATATGGACGCTCTCGCGCGCGCAGTGTCAACACCTGAATATATTTTCTTGCACCGTGATTAGGCTTAAAGATTATTGCAGAAGTATTATTCTCACATGTTGTTTTCGCCCGGATATCTTCCGCTTCTCTCTTTCCAGGAAAGGTCTAGGGGGAGCGCTCAACTCTTAATTGAGAAAGTGTGGAAATGTGCACTATATGCTCGGTCAGACTGCATATGCCGAGACGAACGGGCGTCTTTCTTCATAGTTCAGCGTCGCTATTTGTGCACGCCCGAAAGATTAAGCTCCAAGAACTTCTGCCAACATCTCCGGGCTTTCGACCTCCTGAGAACCTTTCCGAAACTGAAACATAAGCGATAACAACAATAATAATCATATATGTAATCATACAATACATATAACACATACACACAATACATAATCATATATATATATATATATATATATATATATATATATATATATATATATATACACACACACTACCTTGCACCAATGAACGAGACATCAAGACAGCTTCAAGACATCATCGTCCTACGAATTCTCCCTCAGGACTTAAAGATAACATAATAATACGTGCAACATAGTTGTTATTGAAGACAAATTCTGGGAACGCATACCGCATTTCCCGGCATACACTCCACGAAATATATTCAGCGTGTTTTTCTTTTTTTTTTCGTTGTACTTTAAGGCCGCATGATTGTTTTGTATTCATTTTTCATGCGCTAACTACGGTAAGACACTGCGTGGACGAAACGAAAACTGGATATGAAACGGACACGGAAGTGATACAGGGGAGCGCAAGACTTTTCTTGCGCTCCCCTGTGTCAATTTGCGCAATAAGGGAGAATAGCGACACTTAATATAACACCCAGTAGAACACCGGATCAATAAAAGATATACAGTCCAACAGTACATGAGTCGCAAAGTTCTGTGCATTAGTTCAGTCCACGTACGCATATATAAAGTCCGATGTTTTGAACAGCCAAAACACACAACACTTGTAATACACTCCAAGTACAGGACAGAATTATACATATTGCGTAAAAGTTGCGATCACCACATAAATCAACTATGAACCACGAACAACGTTTATGTAACTCATTTTTAGCGTATTCGGATCATCCAATACTTAATATTTTCCCAAAATGTTGGTGTCCTCTAAAAACTTTTTCAGAGCAAGAAGCGCTTTTTTTTTTATCTTCTAATTGTTTTGAATACTTCCCAAGTGTCGCGCGTTGCCCAAGTGTTTTGTGTATAGAGAGGGGTCCAATCCTCCCCCCCTCCACCTTGCGCGTCCGATGGGCATCCATTTGTGTTTTTGAGGGGTCAGAAGGCCCGCGTGGTGTCTGGTGACGACTCACGTTGCGCGCCCGCCAAGGGGGCGCAGTGCGGATGCGGAGAACGAATTCGGAGAACGCGGTCTTGCGCGCGCTGAGTTGGCATTCCGCCGATGGTCATAATAGTAATCCACGAAGAATAACCTTGCGCGATCTAGACTGTTGTACGCCGTGTTGTAGCGCCGGCTCCCGAGTTCCTTGCTGGCTGGAGACGCCGCCGAGGTTTGGAGTGGCCTAGCAGTATTATTGACCACGTGTTACATGTACGGAGCGGATGTACGCGTCCATGCGGCAACCGTCGGGATCTGGTTGTTGAGTGCTGAGAAAATCCCGCGTGGTGTCGAATGACGGACTTGCAGTGCGGGCCGTATAGAGGTGCAGTACGCATGCGAAGAGCGCATTGTGAGAACGTCGTCTTGTAAACACCGACATCGAATGCCACTAACGGTCATAATTCTTCCACGCGGACAAACCTTGAGTGGGGCTGCGGTACGCGGTGTTGAGGCCCTGGCTTCCGAGAGCTTTGCAGGCTAGAGACGCCGCCGAGGTTTGAGATGGCCTAGCAATAGATTGTGCGGGCCTGGCGTGTTTTGGTATAGCCGTCACTGACCACGAGGAAATACGAGAAGGGAATGGTGTTGTAGGAAGAAGGGCAACAGTTTTGTTTTCCAATACGTTTACTTTTAAGAGAGTAAGCCTATCCATTTGGGTTGTGGCTTAACAAACTTTTAACTGTCATTGGCAATTGTATCTGTGGGACGGGCCAACGCTGCTTGAGCTGTACTAATTTAAAGGGTATGCTGTACCTCAGATTGGGCTGAAATTAAAATTAAATTATGAGTTTTATGAGCCGAAACCACGGGCGCTATAACGTAAAGCTATTCCAAACTTTTATGCTCAAATTCTGCAATCAGCCCTCCGCGATTGTTCGCAAACTTTTTTGGACCGCCCTCACTCCGCCTGTCTGTCACGCGACGTCACTAAAACCGCGATAGCTTCCAATCTGATATGAGATGTGCACACTGATTATGTGTGATTCGACCGAACAAAGAAAAAATTAATAATTATTTCCGATTCGACGCCTTTTCGCCATTAATCCTCTGCTATTGGTCAAAAGGTTTCAGGCCGCACCCACATCACCTGTCTGCCACTCGACGTCACAAAACCGCAAAACCTCATTGCGTCAAAGTGACGTGTAGGCGTTAAATGTGCATTAATATGCCGAACAAAACTGGATGTTTTTCTGAATAGTCGGAGACTGTCCCGTTACGAAAGAAGTAGAAGATGGCTGCCGCCGATCGCTCAGGCACTGGCTACTTGTACCAGTCGGAGAGCGTGGGTTTATTTGCGTATAACAAAACTTTTTGCGTGGCCGTATAACGTTATCGAGCTCTTTCAGCACATATACCATATCGCTCTGCCAATTCTTTTTGCTGAGGATCCATTTTAGCAGCATTTTTACCTGTCCGTTGCATGCCGCCGCGATATTATACAAGCCACCGCAAGCCAAGTAAGGGAAAGCGGACCAATCGCATACGCCGGTACCACCTCTCCATCCGGTTATCTGTTTTCAGTGCGGTTATCTGCTTTCAGTGGCCCCGTCCAAAACTTATCCACTTTAGCGTGCTCCTCGCCCCCTTGTCTGCCAATTAGATAAGAAAAAGCTCTCAATGTCGGCAATGTTATTCGTTTTGAAAGCAAACAAAAGTGACCTCCTATAAACGAGGAGAGCGTTTGATTGGGCTGTGCAGGCAACGCTGTGTGTGTTGGAACCATGTGTTTAATCCGCCGCAATTTCGGTTTCTGTTTCAAGTTTCGGTTTCTCTTTCTAGCCAAGCAACCTTGTACTCCCATAATTCCACGTTCTGTTCTCTCCCCTCCTATGCTCCCCTCTCTTTTTCATTGTCTGTCCACCGGTGTTGCAGCAGTGTGGCAGCATCGCGCCCTTACGATGGCTGATATACATTAAAAACAAAGTTTATGTAGTTTGTCGCCGTCTGTCATCTGTCCGAGGAGTGGCCGCTACATCAACGCGAGCCATGGAATCGGAACACTGTGGGTCACTGCCCGATGCTTGCGTCGGCAGTTACATAAATTTGACGTCAGGAGATTGAAATAAAAATATAGTGGAATAGTTTTACGTTATAGGGTCCCACGATTTGATTATGAGGCATGCCGTAGTGGGGACTCCAGAATAATTTGGACTGCTTGTATTTCTTTGACGTGCACCTAAATCAGTACACGGAGGTTTCCGCATTTCGCTTCCATCAAAATGAGGCCGCCGTGGCCGGGCTTCCATCCGGCGACCTCGGGCTTAGCAGGCCAACACCATAGCCACTAAGCAACCACGGCGAGTTGGGCTGAAATCAGGATTGCTGATAGATCAGTGAGGCTCCGTTCCGTGTACGTTAATATGAGTCTGTGCTCTAGCATTCATTCAGACAGTCGAAGAGTTAAACTCTGTTTCGCAATTGTTCAAGTTTTTCGCAATTGCATTTGTTTTATCTGCCATGTATGAAGAAAAGTTTATCTATCAACATTCTTGTCCATCTGATCTTGGTACCTTCCTGCCTGCGTTTGATCATCGCTGCCGATCATCACACGAGAACCTTCACGTTCTAACGGAGAAGCAAGAAGAACAGCCGACGAGCAAAACTTTATTTGCCCCAAATCACACACACACACACACACAAAAAAAATGCCTGTGGCGGATAGGATAATTCTAGACAATGGTCTAGATTATTCGAAGAGGCGGCCATCACTTCTACGAGGAATCAAAATGCCTAAGTGAATAATGAGACAAATTACACTAATTGAGTCTTTGATTAATTACTCTACGGCACATATTCAATCTACGAATTCTAGCTAATGAGTATGCTCACACACCATTTTTGTTGTTGTTATGAAACGCGTGAGTATTTGTTTCACGCATTTTCATTTCGAATGCGAAAAGCACTACTGTTCCGTGCGCCTGTCAGCGAGAAAAGCCTCAGACGCAACGTTTAAGTACGCGAAATCGTTCCACGTTGTCAGACAGGAAGGGGCAGGTTGAGTGAAGCGTAAAGCTCGCAGGTCGTGTCGTGTCCACTTGCGATGCCGCAGGTCGTGGCACTTTCAACAATACCGATAAGACTGCACGCACCATATCGGCAGCAGTCTCAGCATTCGTGAAACGCGGGTTAAAAACAAAAACAAAACAGAAAAAGAAACAAAGCACGTTCTGCGGCTTTTTTACGATAATAAGTCGAAGTAGTAAAATCGACGCGGAGCACGTTGTTTCATTTGCAATGGCTGATTACACTACGGCAGTCAACAGGTGGATAGCGCCAGTAAACAAGGATCTCGCCAATGATGTGTGCAGTGTTTCTTGCGCTCATTGTTGAGGAGATGTTTGCATGATGGGATGTTCTTGCACCCGCCTTGTGGATGGCCCATGGTGGCGGAATGCAGACGCTAGCATTCCTTAGATTTAGGCGCAAGTTTAAGAACCCCATGTGCCCAATATTATTCCACTGCGGCGCCTGACAGAGTCCAGGTGTTTCTTTGGGACGTAAAGACCCCATTAATGATGATGCTGTGTTGTCCTCCCTGCATGCTGTACGTAACTAACTTCCACCGCAAACTGGCTTCTATTGTCCGAATCGAGTGCTTACTTCTGCTTATCATGAGCAAGAATATGCAAAGTCACTGGTAAAAAAGATAGAGAGAGAAAATAAAAATTCAAGAAAGAAAGACACTCTAATTACGCCGTCTTGCATCGCTGCTACCCGGGTTTATATCCAACAGATGCGTGTAAAGCTTGAAGACAGAGAGCAACGCTGCGACACATGCTCTGGGAATGTGCCGGCAACAACGATACTGAAACCACCTCGGTTCACAACGCGTCCATAATCGCGGCCGTTGCCAGAGGACAGGAAGCCTCGAGCTCGCTTCTTCCCGACGCCACGCCGGCTGCCGGAGCCACCTGGGACCTTCTCCATCGGCGTCGCCGCCGCTGGGAGTTGGCAGACCAGCTCTGGGACGTACGGCAAGCCGAAGATGCCGCCCGAGTCCAAGGACTTCGAGCCGCCACCTGAGGCCCCTACAACAAAAACTGCCGGACCATTCTTTAATAAAGTTTCTTCTTCTTCTCCATCTAAATACGTGACATTGTATTGTATAAGAATGTTCCTCTTTTATTCGTTGCAAGTCTGGCTGCTGTCTTCCACAGCCTTTCAGTTTTCTCTTTCATGCATGTTTTTCCGCCCGAAATGTAGCTCATACTGTTGAACAGCAGCTCCTGCCGCTGACATTTTATTCGCGCTTCTGAAGCAACACCTCGCGCTTGATGCGGCCCGTCTACAGGAAGAGCGCGTGCCAGCAGGAAGAGAGCTTTCTCCACAGGGCTTTCGCCGCGAGCGTCGATCGATACCAGAGCGATGGCTAGAGCTGCATACAATGGACACGCAGCTCGGCAGGCCTTTCGAAGTTCACGGCAGCGCTACTAGCGCATCGCCCTCGGCGCAGCAGGTGCGCTACGTGCTCTCTCTTTCTATGCCCTTGCCCTCCTCTAGCCACGCGCCGTGGCTGTTACCACGAGCGAGCGCACGCCCGCCACGACACGAGAAGTAGGCGGAGCTTTGCCGCTATCACATGGGCATTGACGTCACACGTCTTGGCTCCCGATTTGGAGGTTAGCGTCCACGGAGCGACCGTCGCTTTTCATGCAGTGCGGGCGCTTGCTGGCGAATCAATTCGAGTGCGAACCATCGTTACTGGGTATAGTATTATAAAGGTACTAAACGGCAAGCGTAACCTGTATGCGTACGTCTCGCTGTCTAAAAGCAGGGAAAAATTTCCTACAGGAAAGAACCAGTATGCGGCTCTTTACCGCACGCCGGTTGTGAGCGTCGCGCGGCGCCGCTCCCTGGGTTGCGCTCCGGAGTACACGTGCCGATGCCGAGAGCGTTCGGCACGTGGAGAGCCCTCGTCACTGAGTGAGGGGCGTAGAGGACGAGTGCGGCACGTGCCGAGGCAACCCGGAGGAGACAGAGCTGCGATCGCGCTGAGCGCTGTGCTTGGCCAGGGCCTATCGTCCCCAGAAGTCCTCGTCTGGGGGTTTACTCACGAAAAAGGTGAGCTAGCTCGGCATCGAGCACGTTTTCTGTTAGGCCCAGGCACCAGTTTTGGCTCAGGCGTGTACTTTAAAAAATCGACTAAATAAAGCTGGTTCATCTGTACCCCAAATTGAAGAATGCTAGCCTGCCTCTGGTAGGTGTCCTGTCGTCATCAGTGCATCTAAGACAATTATTTCACGGACGTGACTGACCAATTTTCTTGGTTTCGTGACAGCGTCGTAGCTAGTGTTCCTGCGGTTTCTTGCGACTTTTCAAGTTAGGAACTGAAACCCACGTGCCTTACTAGCTTACCACCTACCCACGACACGTATGCCATGGGGGAACACGTTTACATACCTCGCATACCACCAGCACATTGCTTCCTTAAATGCTCAATTTTCCATCGAAAGTGGGCTGGTTAGTGCGCGTGGCTAAATTACTTATATTTGAAAGAACTCACATTAGGAAATGAAGATAAAGTTGAGAAAAGCTAGGGTGAGGCTGTTTAGCCCGGCCGACTATGTCCCGGTCAGCACTTGAGTGTTCGTACGTATTCAAATTTACGCACGTCGGCGGACATACTTATGGGCGCATTTAGCGGCGTTGTGTGGCATGTTTTACTAAAGCTCGTAGGCTTAAGCTATGTGGTCGGTATGACGTACCTCCATAGAAGCACCGATCACCTCTCACATTCTGGGAGAGCATTGCGACGTATCATTCTGCGTGGTTAGTCTTTGAAAGCAACGGACAATACCGCTTTTCTTGGTATTGCGATATTCCCTTTTCCAGAAATTCTGCCGAAGAAGCGCCGCTCGACCTTTCGAGCAAACCGTCTCGCTGGTGGGCTCACCCCCCTTTGCCCGGGCCCTGCTTCGACTGGCCGTCACACGTGCAGCGTTTACAGCCACACAACTCAAGGGACCACACGAATTTGGGCCAGACGCATTTAGCCGTCAAGGAACGCGTTCGAATCGAGCGCGTCAACATAGCGTTAGGATTGGCCGCTCGGCGTTGGCGACCGCAGTGCCGCGTTGGCGGCAGCAGTCCGCTCCATCTGCGCTTCTGTGGATTCGACTACGAAATCGCAGGCATTGCTCGGCAGTCGCACTGGAGCTTATGGGCTTCGGTTCCAACACAAGACACAATACAATAGAACGTATTTTCGCAACACGCTGTCTTGACAGCACGAACCTTTAATTGTGTGCTGCTCGAAGCTGGCGACCGTTTCTGGAAGTATGTGCAACACTGTGTTTAATATTAAACGGCTGAAAGTGGACTGACTTTTGTTTATAAAGCCGGCTATATTACGGCTCCCGACCTGAACATATTGTTATTGCTGGACATTTATGTGCAAGCAGCCCTTCTCCTTTGCTGCTGAATCCGCAGAAATAGAGGAACAAACAAACAAAACAACAAGAATGAACCTGTTCCGAGTGATTCACAAGCTATGTTTCGATACCACGATCAGAGGGACAGTAGATACCGTACGTCCGCGAAAAAAAGATAAATAAATAAGAAATAAAAACTCGAGGTGCCTGTTGAGAAATGATCCACGCTCAAGAGCTGTACAAGAGTTACACTGCTGGACGTGTCAACCAGTGAAGTCTCTCACTTCGCTGCATCTTGCAGGTCTCTCAATTTGACCATTAACGGTGCGAAAAGTTAATAGGTCTGACAATGAACAAACACCATTAGTAGATATTCTCGTTGTTCAACGCTTGTTGCCCTCAGTTCGTTTCTGGGCATTCGTGGATGTAAAAAGGAATATGCCATAAAGTGACCGGGTCTGAGTATCCAAAATGCGAGCGCCATTCGAAACTTCGCAGCTTTCCATAACAGAAAAGGAATATGAAAGATCTGACAGCTGCATCGCCCATCCCCGCCTCAATAATAATAATAATAATAATAATAATAATAATAATAATAAAGGCGCATGGAATTTACTGGTGACACCAGGATGAAACTAACCAATGGTCAGGTGCGAAGACATACCGCCAACCTGCTGGACAATTTGTCTTGCAGCAGACTTTTCTCGCTACACTGCGCAGCGGCGGGGTCAGTGACCCGCTTCCAATTACTTCTGTCATCCCGGAAGTAAGGTATCAATCAGTCAGCGCGCCAGCATTTATGGCCGTGGTCTGCGAGCAGCAAAGTAGAGCCGCATTCAGACCGTTTTGGCTGTTGCACTAGAACACTATAGGGGTGCGCAGCAGTCGTAAGGCGTTTCCGCCAAGTAGCTCTTCGATACGTTTTCAGGGCTGCTGCGCTCGTGCAGAGAAACGAAATGGATTGTAGCGGGGATAAGGTCTCGCTGGGAAATCGGCTGCGCGGGCTGCTGGAGCTGGTGTAGTCTTCCGGGAAACCACAATAGGAATCGGCCGAAGAACAAAAAAAGACTGCTCTTGAAAAATGCGCGCCACTCGCAACTGGGGAGAAACGCTCGGCAGAGCCGCCGCATCGGCGGGCGACTGACGTGTGCACTCCCCCGGAGCGCACGCGCGCGGGGAGGAGCTCCGCGGCCGTCCTTGGCGCCGATGGAAACGGGACACCCGGCCGTTGCGCAACCGGGGTCGCGCACGTGGAGAGAGAGAGGCGAGTCCATCTGGGCTTTCTCGCGAAACGCGGAAATTTACGGCTAGCTCGGCGCGTGCGGACGTCAATGCCGTTTGGTGCGCGGGCTCCAGCTGCGCGCGCTCAGCCTCCTGTCGCGAACCGAAGTTCGCTCGCATTCATACAGCGGCGATACAGCTAATAGAGGGGGAAAACCGACGCATACACGTCGAGTGCATACACATGCCGGTACGCGTAGACGCTCTCGGTACGTCGGCGGCATCTACAAAGTTAAAGGTTGCGTGCGTCGACACACCGGCTGGGCTATCCACAATCTACTTGCTCTTGAAATGTTGCGGAGTTGTCTATATAATTGAGGCTTAGAAGAACAACCCGCGCAAGCTGCTGCTGATTCCTAGTTCGGTGGATCGAAGACAGCTTGTTGAAACCGCTATTGCAGCAGCGCTTGATGTGACCCAAGGATGAGGAAAAAAAGGAAGATAAATAAACAGTCACCGCGGCAGCTAATCGTTCTCCAGTCCGCGAGTATCCCGAACAGCCTCAACGCATTTCGACACTCGACGTCAACGGTCGGAGCTGTTTCGACGAGCACAGCTCCTCCCTAAGCGGAGCAGCATATCCCATAGTCCCCTCACACAGGCTGCGATTGCGATTACTTAACGCCCCCGCGCGTTAAGTAATCGCGTTGCCTTCCGCGTTCTTTTCAACTGGAGCAGCACGTTGCGCCGTGCGTGTGTGGCTTTACCCACCTCCTGCTTGTACATGCATTTTGGGCATTAGGTCAAATCGTGAATGTTACCGTTATCTAAGTGACGCAGTAACGAGCGCGGTGGGGGTCACCACCTGTTGCGCGTATACAAAAGCCGCTGCATCGAGGGCTGAAATCGAATAACCATTGGTGGCGAAGGTCCACGTGTAGACAAAAGCGCGGCTGATAATTCTATGATTTCTCGAGGCCTTCGAAACTTTCCCACTCAGCAGCATATGGTGCAGATCAATGATGCAGATGTTGCAGATATGCTTATAAAACTAATGTAAAGGGAAGACAGAAACAACGCTTCCTGGCAATACTAAGAGACGTAGCAATCATGCGTGAACGAGGAATGAAAGAGAGATAGAAAAACGCGCGCAAAAATTAAAAAGAAACAATGAGGCCCTAGCGTAGGGAAAGAAAGAAACGGGGATCTTGTCCAGATTATCACATGGTGTCGTGCCCACGATGTGATTTTTGCTGCAGTTCCTAAAATGGGCAATTCAATGTGCAGTGAAAAACAGCGCTGAATTATATACACCACAATGGAAGAATGCGAACATTGTACTAATCCACGAAATGGGAGGCGTTAAAAAATTGAAAAAAACTATAGGCCCATTACCTTGCTTTCAGTATTGCATAAAATATTCACCAAGATAATTTCCAATAGAATAAGGGCAACACTTGACGTAGTAAACCAAGAGAACAGGCGTGCTTCATAAAGGGATACTTTACAATGGATCACATCATCACAACCATGTCATCGATCAGGTAATCGAAAAACCTGCAGAGTACAGTCAACTATATGGCTTTCATAGATTATGAAAAGGCATTTGATCCAGTAGAGATACCAGCAATCATGGAGGCATTGCATAATCAAGGAGTACAGGAGGCATACGTGAATATCTCATATCTACAAAAATTCCACAGCTACCTTGGTTGTCCACAAGAAAATTAGAAAGATACTTATAAAGAAAGGAGTCAGGCAAGGAGACACAATCTCAGCAATGCTATTCACTGCATGCTCGGAAGAAGTATTCAAGCTATTAAGCTGGGAAGTCTTAGCAGTGAGAATCAACGGCGAATATCTCAGCACCCTTCGGTTTCCAGATCACGTTGTCCTGTTCAGCAACACTGGGGACGAATTACAGCAAATGATTGAGGACTTTAACAGAAAAGGTGTAAGAGTGGGATTGAAGATTAATGTGCAGAAGGACAAAGATAACAATCAGTAGCCTAGCAAGGGAACAAGAATTCAGGATCACCAGTCAGCATCTAGAGTCGCTGATGGAGTGCGTCTATCTCGGTCAATTACTCACAGGGGACCCTCATCATGAGAAGGAAATTTGCAGAAGAGTGAAAAAAGATGCGTTGGAGTGCATACGGCAGACATTCGCAGAACCTGACCGGGAGCTTACCACTATCATTGAAAAGAAAGGTGTACAATCAGTGCATCTTACCGATGCTGACATATGCGGCCGGAACTTGGAGGTTGACAAACAAGCTCGAGAACAAGTTAAAGACCGCGCATAGAGCGATCGAACGAAAAATGTTAGGCGTAATGTTAAGAGACAGGAAGAGAGCAGTGTGGATCAGAGAGCAAATGGGATAGCCGATATTCTAATTGACAGTAAGAAAAAGAAATAGAGCTGAGCAGGCCATGTAATGTCTAGGATGGATAACCGGTGGGCCATTAGACTTCCAGAATGGGTGCCAAGAGAAGGGAAGCGCAGTCGAAGGCGGCAGAAAACTAGGTGGGGTGATGAAATTGGGAAATTCACAGGCGCAAGTTGGAACCAGTTGGTGTAGGACAGGGGTAATTGGAGATTGCAGGGCGAGAGGCCTTCGTGCTGCAGTGGACATAAAAATAGGCTGATGATGATGACTCTCCCTGAAGACTTGTGCGATGCAGACGCTTCAATCGCTCCGCCTGTATAGAGATCGCCGTTGACTGCGCGAATTTGTATCGCCTATTTTCAACCTGCTCGTTCTTTTATACTATAGGAGGATATAACACAGCGTGGCGTAATTTTGTTCACTCTCTCTCTCTCTCTCTCTCTTGTGCAACTCTGCACATCGCTGTGGCTGCCGGCAGCTGCGGTGCTGTATCGCTAGAGGCAGTGCGATTTTCAAATCTTCGCCAGCGGCTTCGAATGCTCGCCAAAAGTTGGTGTGTTGCTCAAGAGTCCGCAACGAGGCAGCATAAGGGCGCCGTTTCGCTTCTTTTCTTACCCTCGCTTCGTTTTGTTGTCGCTTTCATTTTGCTTTTCCAACTGTGAATAAAAAAGGAAAAGCAAGAGACCGCTCTGTGACCGCGCGGAAAAGCCTGCAAGTAAGCCTTCGACGGCGGCAAATACGAACAAGCAGGTTGGCCGCAGTGTGCGATCGTATCGCACGTCGGTCAAATATACGGTTTATTTTTCTTTCTTTCTTGTTTTAATGTTATTACCAAAAATTTTAGCGCCATGTGAATGACACTTTCATACCGCCACCATCATGGAATGGGTGCAGATTAAATTAGCCGTCCAAAGGCAGACCTGCAAAAAGGAATAAGGAAGCCCTATTTGCAAACCTGATGCATCCCTACAGAGGACTGCGCGCGGTGTCGCAAACCAAGTCGCTTTATAGGAGGCCAATACTGCTAGTTCTTTTCCAGAAATGTTGATAGTTCTTTGTGAAAAGTAAACAGTCCCGTTTCATTTTGTCCTCTGCGGGGTAGTGCTGACTGACTGTTCGATTAGAACAGCGTCGCTTGCGTACACTGTACGCATCGCATAAAGTGCATGTGTCACACGTGTGCTCGAGAAGCAGACAACGACACCAGATTGTATTTTATTAAGTGGATATATGTCGACGTCGAATGTGAATTATTTATTTCCATTGTCAGCAGTAGTGTCGACCAGGGTTTGCATCCCATATGCTAGAAGTGTTGTTTGTCATATCGCCAGCCAAGGTCCGTCAGCCTCCAAACGCAGCTGTTGTCTTGGCACCTTACGCCGGGATCCTGGGCGCGTGAACCTGCGCACATGTAGAAGATACGGGGCTTTAAAGACGGACCTAGATTGCTATATTTTACAGGGACGAACTAAAAGTGATGGGTAACATTCAAGCATGGCAGGAATGAATGTGACAATGTCGCGGCGAATTCAGTGTTCAAGGCGTGTGTTAGCGCCATGCTGTAGGCGGCGCGCGCGTTCGAAGGCCCAATGTAGCCTCCAGGAAGAGTTGAATCCGTGGCTGCATCCCTTATAGAAAATAGGTCTTATCTGAATTAGTTAACGCGAAGTTCATTTAAGCATCAGCTGGAAGAAAGAAAGGGCGTGGGGGGAGTGCTGAGCGGACACGTGAGCAATGATACTACACTGGGGTGACCATGCCGCGAAATGATGTCTGTATACAAGTAAGAAAATAAAAATCAAATTCCTAGTAGTTGACACTAAGTACACTCATTCTGTTTGGCGCAATGTTTAGAGTCTATGCCACATTTTATTCGGGGTGCGAAACATAACAAAATATATAACGAAAGATAACAAATATAGGAAATGAAAAAGAAAAAAATACGTTCACTAAACGATGAGCAATAATGGCGTAGAGTAAAAAAGGCAAGCGTAGCGGTGACCAAGGCAGCTTACTATAAGTGGGGTCAAGAGCTGGTATAGTTTTCTCCGAGCCGCCTGTAAGGATTCGTCGAACGCTAAGCGTGGTATTTAACTGGGTTTTCTGTATATACCTCTGCTGACAACTGTAAGATGGCGCTATACCACCTTCTTGATTTTGTCTGTCCTTTCGATTGGTAAGATTTTAAGGTGAAAGCCTTAAGTGGGATTGTTGCAATGGCTCACACCCGAAAAAAGCGGCGTCTAGTCCAGTGATGCAAAAAATATCATTATCAGGAATGGCTCATACCCCTGTAAACAAGCAAAGGTGCAGTGGCTTAATATGCCTGAAGAAACGAAAGAAAGAAAGAACGAAAGAACAAAGAAAGAAAGAGAACGAAAGAACCTTTTGGTAGTGTATTAGGTGCTTGCATGTGTCGCTGAGGAGGTTGACATACAGCACCATGCGTTGACTTCACACTGCGGCTCGTTGTGCCTCGCGTTATGTCGTGACCCCTAGGATCATATAACTTAATGTATTACCACGTGGGCAGCAGGCCTTCGCCTTCATGTGTTACAGGAGTGTAACATGCTGCCGAACTTATTTCAAGTGACCTAGGAAAGCACACTCGTCTAGATGGTCCAGGGAAAGCACGGGAAAGACAGGATATGGAAATTCAAGACGATGAGCAAAACGAGAACAAGGTAAAGTGACATAGGTAGGGTCACCTATATAGGTAGGGTTCCTGGGTCACCACATCTCGGCGCTGGGAATTCGTCCGTTGGCCTCCCACGTCCAGGCCGTGCAAGACTTCCCAGCACCCACTAGCCTACGCCAGCTGCGTGAGTTCCTGGGCCAGTAAATTTCTCCCGGCGCTTTATTCCGCACTGCGCTGAGCTTCTGCATCCATCGACTGACCTTCTTCGCACGACCAACAGCTCCTCAACCGTAATTCCGTGATCTCCCGAAGCTCAAGCTGCTTTCAGGGCTGCTAAACAAGCCGTCGCCGATTCGGTGCTTCTCATCCACTCGAGAACTAACGTGCCTACTCGTATCATGGTGGATGCGTCTAGTGTAGCTGTCGGCGCTGTTCTCCAGCAGCAAATCGACTCCGAGTGGCGTCCACTGGGCTTGTCTCGGAAGCTCCAACCTGACGAGACTCGCTACAGCGTTTTTGGCCGTGAGCTGCTCGCTATCTACTCCACCATCCAGCACTTCCAGCACTTCTTGGAGGGCGAGCCATTTTATGTTCTAACGGATCATAAGGCTCTGGTGTATGTCTTCTGTACAAACTCTTCCAAATATCTCGCACGTGAACTTCGTCAACTGGCCTATATATCGGAGTTCACTATGTATATCCGGCACATCAAGGGCACCGAAAACGAGGTAGCTGATGCTCTCTCCCCGTTACCTCCCTCGGCACTTCTACATCAACTGTCAACTGGGAACCTCTCGCTCGGGCGCATATGGAAGACGCTGAGCTGCAAGCGATGCGTGACCATCTCCGTTCCCTCAGTCTACAACTCATTCCTCCTCGTTTGTGTCTGGTTCACTCTGGTGTGACATGTGAGCAGCTGCACCTTGCCCCATCATTCCGTCTGCCTTCCGTCATGCGGTGTTCCAATTCTTTCACAACATCTGCCATCCCAGCATCCAAGCCACGCAGCGCCTCGTGACAGAGCGCTACACGTCTGGCCAAACATTAACAACACCGATCTTTGCCAGTGGCACGTTCGTGCCTCGCGTGCCAGACTGCCAAAGTGACCCGCCACACTAAGACTCCCACGCAGTCTTTCTTGCCACCTGGCAGTCGCTTTGACCACGTCCATCTTGATTTGGTTGGATCACTTCCTCCCTCTCACGAGTGCCGGTACATTCCAGCAATGATTGACCAATTCACCCGTTGACCTAAGACATGCCCATTCCGGAAATCACTGCGGAAACGGTCGCCAAAGCCTTCGTTTCAGCATGGGTTTCCCGCTTCGGCTGGCCCAGCATCTTAACCGCTGATCGCGGCCGGCAATTTGACTGTACCCTCTTCACTTCTCTTAACCGCCTGCTTGGCGCTAAACACTGCCTGCCACTGCGTATCATCCCTGTGCCAACGTCATGGTTGAGCGTCTCCAACGCCCCCATCTCAAGCCTGCCCTCACTGTACGCCTGGATCGCGGGAGCACTGGGTTGACTACGTTGCTATGGTGCTTCTTGGCGTACGCGCTGTCCTTCGTCACGACTTTGGCTGTTCTCCGGCCGAAGTCGTCTATGGTGCACCCCTGCGGCTTCCTGGAGACTTGTTCGTTCCTTCGGTCCCCTCGCCCCAGTCGCTGCAGTGCCTTCAATGCCTACAGGACTGCATTCAGCAGCTGGGCCCCGTCCCGCCTCGATCTTCGGACTACAGCATATTTGTGCATCCGGACCTTGCGTCGTCGACCCACGTTTTTCTCGGACGAGACGCTGTAGAGGCACCTCCTACACCCTCCTACGATGAGCCGTACCGTGTCCTTCACCAGATGCCGAAGTCCGCCACCATCCTGTTGAATGATCGCGAAGAGGTAGTCTCATTAGGCCGCCTCAAACTGGCATACCTCGAGCCGCCTCCCAAGGAGCTCCCCGCGGATGTCGCTGGCGTATTCGCGGACCTGCACGTAGTCCAACCAGCACCATCTCCACTTCGTCGACGAGTACATTTCGCCGTTCTGTCTGGGCGGGAGGTCCTGTAGCGCCCACCAACGCCGCTACGCGCGGACGCTAAATGTAGGCGCTCTCGGTCGGCAATGCAGAGAGATGACAGAATTAAGTTGGGCGGCGCGAGCTCGCGGCGCTAGCACGTCCGTTCTAAGAAACTGCTACGCTGGTCCTCTGGTCCTGGCGCTGCGCTGCAACCTCTCGGTTCACGATATTCTAAAGGGGAGAGCGGGTAAGGCGGATGAGCGAGGCAAGCACATGTCGCCTTGAAAAAAACAAGTCCACTTGTCGAAACATTGGCTTCCGTTTTTACCTTATACTCGTTTTGCTCATAAGCCTCAAAGTGGTCACCGTCGCTAGTTAGTTGAAGTTATCGCTTTAACCAATGACAGCCAGTTTTTCATCAGTAAGTTGTTCATCTGTTACTGGGGAGAGCAGCGATGGTCCGTACATCTCTCAGTGATAAGTGCGTACCTACCAACATAAGTAAAATGCGCTTCTCCGAGTGGTGAGCCTGAGGTGAACAGTTTGCTTTCCCGTTAAAACTATTTGATGGTTGTTGGTGTCGCGTGGCATTTTTCATATTTCGAAGGTTTTCTCTCCCCGCAAAAAAAGAACAACGACAACAACAAAAGATCTTTCCGTGCTAGAGACACCTCATTTTGGCATACCTTACTATTCTCTATAACTTTGTAATTTACATCTTTACAACCATAACAACAATTAAAAATCTAGCAAATTACTTTTAAGCTAATTGGATGCCACGTACTAAACAATTACTGCAGCGGTTTCTCTTCAAGTCTCCTAACAACACGCACTCGTTCTTAGTCGCCTATAAATGATCCTTTTCTTCTTTATTTTTTCCTTACACCGTTTGTAGAGATATCTGGTTCGCATCGATCCGTCAATTTCGCGTCACCTTTTACGTTGGCTCTCTGCAAAAATAATTTCCGAAATTTCGGCGCAGCAATCCGCCCTTGCGTTGCGAAAAGTTATTTTCTGGGCAGTAACGCGGCACGGAAGTCATATACTAAGAATATCGCCTCGGAAAGTGCCAGTGATGCGAAGCTGTCCTTTCTGGCACGCGTTTTCAGCCTATTCAGACTAGCGAAAGGCGAGTGAGTGCAATACAGAACACGATTGTAAAACGTTTCTTGCCACGAAACGCTTTTATAGCTTTCAATGTTCTTCCTCTAATTTCTCTTACTGACTTTATTTTGCCTCTAATACACCAGTGAGCTTCGCTGTTACTTAAACAATGAAATAACTTAGGAGGGTCTTATTTTTCGCAGCTTATGTTTTTATAGTGTAATTTCGTGGAAAAAGTGCCGCCCTTTTCTCTTTCTTCGTATTCTTGATCGACACTTCTGAAATCCCCGTGCATATGACTATAACCGGTTATTGTTACAACCGGTTATTGTTACAACCGGTTATAATGGTTGTGTTTTCCGGTTTTACTGTTATGGGCACATTTTACAAATTAGCTAGGCAAACAAATGACAAATTGAACGTCGCAGACTCTCGCGATTGTCTTCATACTTGAGCCAACCAAGAATAAATACATTTCTGGTATCGTGCAGTAACACTTCATCGTGAACTGTACTCAGCAAAACCACCACATACTATGTGCTTTAGCGACGATCGACTGTCCCTACTTGTTAACAATGGGGGATTCGAGATACAATGATACCTTTTGTAGGAGGAGATTCGCTACAAGCCTGGACAGAAGTTCTTGTCGGATCATTTAGCAGCCTGGTTAAATAAGCTGTTCGAATTATCAAATTTGCGCCGTCAGTGCTAGTTGGACGTTGCAGCTAATGGCGAACTTGTAACAAATCGTCTTATGTTGTGCAACTATGTGTGCGCAAATAAAATACTGTACTCCCTTTTTACACGAGCACCGATTTTTACTCGGTGCTTGATCGGACGGTGCCGATTCAAACAATGGGCCGTTCTTGTGAGAACGCTCGACCAAGCAGTCTATGTCAGCCGAATTTAACACTATGTGTGGACGCTTTAGCCTTTTACTCCCGCAGGCTTGCCGCCTCGGCTCGCCACCTTCCCGCCATTTCCTGGTAAGACAACCGTGTTTCCAGCACTCATGACAGAAACAAATAAGAAGAGGGAGGGGAGCAGGTATGGAATCAATTGCAGCTATTCCGCTGCATTTACAGCCGCTGTCAGATAGAATCTCCTCATAAGCAGCGCAAATTAGTTGACGCTTGTGAAGGGCTGACACCCGTCACGACGCGGGGGCGGTATAGCTGCAACGCTATTCTTCGTTGTAGAATTGACAGTCTCAAAGCGGGAAGTAAGAACTTTTTTAACGAAGTTCGGTGAGAACTTCTTACTTCCACCGCTAACTGAGAAGGTATGGCGGGCTCGCATTACCATAGTTCTCAATTTATCTTCGGCGCTTAACTGGGACGATATGGGACGTTATTTGGCAAATAAAAGGAGACGTGTTGCGCAGACGCAGGAAGTTCTTACTTTGTACGGTCTCGTTCTTTCTCTCTCGCGGTGAACTAGATCCTTGCCGACAATATAGTACTTCGAAAACTTATGATTGCGTGGAGTGAACAGTCATACTAGATGAATTCACACTATATATATATATATATGTTGCAAATAACCAGTTCTCGGAAATAGAATCGCTAACGACCATTTTATCAATCTGCATGAAGGCTGCCCTGTTCATTGCTCTAGGCGAGCTATATTTCGTCAGACACTCGGACTTCATATCCTCCCGAATGTCGCTGTTACCGTCTGTTTGCAGCCCGTATCGATAGTTTGTGACGCTGGCCTGCGATTCTGCGGCAGCTCAGTATAACATAGGTAAAATAGCCGCATAAGCATAAACAGTTTATGTACCACACAGGAATGGAAGTGCTGCGCCGATTGCGCCAAACCACGAAGCTGCGCCGAGTTGCGTCAAAAAACTAACTTTGAATGAAAGAGCAGAAAGTGGGTTAACCGAGGGGCCCGATTTCTATTAGTCACATCATAAGAGGCCAACAAACACTGACACCAAGGAGAACGTGCTTGATAATGACAAATAATAAATGATAAATGAAATAAAGAAACGATAAATTAATGGAAATGAAAGTTTCATTTCCATTAATTTATCGTTTCTTTTTTTCCATTTATTAAGCACAATTAATTTTCATTTCCTTTAGCTTGTAGTTCATTTATTTCATTTATTAAGTACAATTAATTTCTCCTATGTTCTCCTTGGTGTCAGTGTTGTTGCCTTCTTATGATATAACTTCGAATGAAGTCGCTAAATTTTGCGGGAGTTTCGCGTTGAGTGACAACCCAGCATATAACGCTAAAAGCCAAGCTAAAGCAATCCGATTGAGCGTCGGCGTCTTCGGAGGTGTGTTTGGTGGTGCATTGAAACTTGGCCGCAGGAAAAGGTATATGTTTTGTGCTATACAATGCATTACGAATGTTTTATATAATGCTTACGCGTTTGTGTAATATGCGGACCAGCTAAAGAAGATTTGAACTGGCGCTCTTTTTATGGAGCAGTCGGGAAAAAAAGCCGTGCTCTCCCTGAATGAATAAATCGCACGGTCTGTCGTTATACATTTTAGGGTTCGCTTGTACTCCCTACTGGTAAATATGCGTCGATTAGTGGGAAAACCATGCGTGCAACCTTAAGATATATATTAGAGCGCAGCTCTTTAGACGCTCGTCTCTGCGTATCACGTCGGCGTCGGCCTTCGGGAACGCGGAGGAGGGGGGTACGACGAAAGCGTGAGAAGAAAAGCGTAGTGTCGCGCAATACGGGCTCTGCGGCGACGACCGCTACGAGGTGGCGCCAGAGTAGCGCGCCGTCGTCTGTTCACTGATGGCATGCGGTGAGCGCGTCGACCTACACCATATACTGGAACAAAGCGCTGCATGAGCGCAGGTCTGTCTGCGGCGGCTATATACTCCCGATTAGCGAGGCAGTCGCGCCACTCTTCGCTCCGTTTGCAGTGTGCCGTACGAGACAGATTGTCCGGGCCAGCGAATATATCGCGACATGAAATGACCTATAGAGCTGCGCTCAAATTTCGCATTAGGGAGTATCGTAATCGTCGGTGAATTTTTTTTGCACTTGCACCACGCCCGGTTACAGGGATGGCAGTGCGGCACGCTGAAAAACGAGCTGCTTGCTTTCGTGAAACTTCCTGACCAGAAATGTCCAAATGACAACCGTAATCATCACTCAAACTTGCACGCCGGGTACACTGTATTTTGCACAACCACACGATCGAGCGATCTGCGATGAGTATAGAGTCTAGCTGCGCCGAGTGCTGATAGCTTCGTGTGCGCTGTGTTCTTGCCGAGTAGTTGGCGTTGAAGAGAGGCGCAGCACGATGGTGCATATACACTCGCTGTTGCTGCCGCAATTTCTCACTCCAGCGTTTTGACAGTGAGTGCGCGCGGTCATCGAGTGAGATGTTCTTGTTTGCTTGTGCGCGCATCACACCATGCTTGTTAAGTTCGTTAATAAGCGAATGGTTACAAGTTCATACGGCCCATAAAACTAGTATCCCTACTTCGTATAGCTGTCTACTAATTTGCTATCCTAATCGATGCTTCGCCCTTCCGGCGCAACTGTGACGTTTTTTTCTTTTTCTTTCTTGGCCACATCTAGTTGGCACGTCCGACATGTAACTTAATAGTGGTTTACAAAAAACGCATATTGGTTTCCTTTGTCGGGTGTATGACATTTTTTGTTTCCTTTAGTGAACTTTCCTCCACCTTGCGGGCTTCCGTAGAACTGATTCGCCGTAATCTAATAGCGTTCTGCAAAGTCAAATAAAGAGTATCTTTTCTTGATTTGTCGGTATGTCACTCATGTTGAGCCTTACCTAGCATGCTCGAAAACGTGTGTAGTCTGCCCCAAAACTAAGAATTGCTGCTCCAAACCTGCTCCAATGTGCCCAATGTGTTGCTCCCAGAGCTGCTCCAAAACTCCCTTGGCCGTTTCCATCCCTGTCCACAGTACATATCAAATGCATCAGCACAGCGAACGTTCTGTAATGAAGTCAGCAGCAGCGGGCAACTCCAGTTAACGCTGTCATTTTCGCAATATTTGAGTTCCTCTTTTACGCTCCTAATGCTGTTCGGTAAGGACGAACCGGGGGATCTTTGCTCCGAATACACTGATATAAGGTGAGCCCTTACGGGCCTGTTGGTGCAGGATCACGCCCCCGCCCCCCCCCCCCCCCCTTTTTTTTTTCTCCTCTTGGTTTGCACGCTTTCGGAGCATTTTATCTGTGCAGGTTTTACTAGGAGCTCTGTCGAGATTTGCAAGCAGGAACTGCCGACAATAGGCGCGGTGCACCCCTTAGGCAACGGACTGCCGTTCTGCGCACAGGTGCCTTGGCGGACGTTGCTTCTCGCGTGCTTTCTCGAGGGTGAAACGCTGACATGCGCGCGTATTGTGGCGTCAAAACTAGGACACCTTTTCGCGACACCAAGTAGCGTCTCTGTTTCCTGTCAGCTCGCGCCTTCCCCATTGTGTTTGCCTGGAATTCGGCTAATAAACAAGAACAGCGATGGAGGCGCCCCTCGCTGTATTTGTGCGCGCTCTCGCTTGGTCTCATTCAGTGCAGCAATTCGGCTCTGTGACTGAGGGTAAGTACCCTGCACTATGGTTGAACTCTTTTGACATAGCTTGTCGGCCTACTTGGCCAGTCTCATTCTTGCGTTTTGTGCCTGCATTTCGGGAGGGCCAACGCATATATGTCTGGGTGCGTTCTGCACGGTTCTAATAATGCATAATTCTAATAATGCATGGTATACCGAGGCCTGGGTACCCACGTAACGCTCAATTTTCGAAAAGTGGATCGCGAGGTCGTGTGATTCCGAGTGCTCAAAGAACGAAGATCTGTTCAATGATATGAAACGCATTCTTTGTGTCTGAGGCCATGTCCACCATGTCTTTCAGTACTGCACGAGCTGTTCGTTATTGACTGCCGTCTTCGATGTCACCTCGTTTACCATCGCCATTGGCTGTCGCCCAATCTTAGAAACCGTTATTGCTTGTGTGAATGGCTTTGCGGATTCGGGTCTTGTTCGTTTTCTCTACAAGAAAGCCGCCATTACAAGGATGTCACCTTAATGCGTTAAGATACTCACGGGAACCGCGCTTTCCGACCCTGTGTGCTGTTCCGCTATACACGACCGACGTTCGTTGCCAAGCGCACACATCTTGCGAGCGCACCCGGCGGCCGCTATTGAATACCGTGTGCGATGTTACTGGTATACGGCACGTAGCCGCAGTGTGGCGGCTTGCTGCACAGCGTGCACGAAAAGGCCAGAAAGGAAAGTTGTCTCTATATGCACTGACACTGCTTCATGTCCATGATGTTGTGGTCCTACGTACCTCGTTCATCTCTTCACCAATTAGCTCAGAGCTGCACTCCTTCCACCGAATGACCTGAACGGCCGCTGCCCTGAACCATGCGCAGCCACGCTCCGCCTCTACGCAAGTTCATCGCTCGGTACAGCACGATTACCGTGTGCTTGAAACAGTGGCCGGAGACGAAAAGCACCAACTTGAATTGCGAGTTGCTTTCGTTGCTACGTCTAATTAGGCTAATTGAGTAACTTTTAATTTGATATAAGTAAACGTATACTAGTGCCCTCAGTAGTTCGGGGTTCGCGGAAATTGCGAAAAGGCTATATTTTCGCGCAGCCTATATATGAGCACGTACTACGTATAGCCTGAAATTCGGATTTCTAGACTTAGGAAATGTAGGCATGTGTTCAGCCAGCACGATGGCCTGCAGTTTGACGGAAATCGTGCAATGCTGAAATTGAGCTTAATCGTGGAAGCTTCTCCTTCCAGCTGTTTCTGTGTAACTGCGACGCATTTCGGACTCTTGTTGAATGCGAGAATTTCGATGCGCCTTGGGAGAATACCGGAACTCAAGCTTCGCGCTGCCTTCTTCATCCTTGTCACATAAAACGACGAGAGAAAAAGAAAATTCCAACACAACAAAGCTATGCAGTCTTCATGCCATGGAAAGCTCCCTCAGATTGCTCTTGCTGTTTCCGTAGTTAGTCGTCTGATGCCATTTAACAATTTGGTATTTACTCTTCTTTTTTTTTTACCGCACGACTCTCTTTCCTTTCCCCCATTGCCTTTTCTCTGTGGCTCATGCGAAAAGTGCGCCAACTTGATGCCGACGCGGCGATCGCGCTCGAAAGTGAGGTGATATTTGATTTCGTGGCGAAATGCGAAAGCAGCTCCTGCGGCCGACGACGGCGTTGCGCTACCCGTCCTCGTTCCCCCTCTCTTACCGCGCAGTATACGCGCCGCCGTTTCCTGAGCGGCTATCAGAAATTGCCACACAGCCGAGGCGTGACATAAGCCGCCGTGTCGGCCGGCGCCGGAGCTGCGATGGCGCCCCACCGATGGTTCCTGCACGTCCTCGGAGAGCGAACGCGTTGCAGAAGGCGCAGCGGCCTCCGGAAAGGCACTTACGTGCAGGGCGCTTGAAGACAGACGTCGGTTGCCCAATTCTCCGAGCGTCACGGCCCTGCGCAAGCAGCCCAATATACTCTCCGGCGCGGCCGCCCAGTGCTTTCGATGCTGCGCGCGCGCGTTCGCGGGGCCGCTTTGCTCTGGCGGACCATAGAGTCGCGCGCTCGCGTTTTCCGAGCGCCTTCATTGTTGTGCACCCGAGGTAAGCTTCGCCGAGAGCGTGTGCGTCGTCTCGCCTTCTTTTTTAGCCCGAGGGGCGGCTTCGCGTTCGAGGCTGTACAGTTTTGAAGCACCAAGCGGCCGTTGCAGCAGGCCGCATGATGCTTCGACCACGGTGTAAGAATAGTTGCTTCGACTATTCATTAACTGCGAATGTTTTGAATAGCCGCTTCACTTTATGCCACGCTGCGACGCTACAGGGAGAAAACCGAATTCCACTTTTTTTTTTTTTTTTTTTTGCGGGTAGCAGTGCTTGTTTCAGTAGCCCGTCAAACCGCAGGTTGCTAGAAGCCGCATTAATGTAGTGTCGCCGCCATCAACTGTGCATGCAAACCGAGACCGTTGTTTTATGGTGTTTTAAGATGGAGATCAAGGTGAGATGTTGTAAATCTTCTGCGGCGTATGCGACGAAAATTTTGCAATGTATTTGCTTTCACGCGCGTCGTCGCTCATGTCGATATGTATGTATTTTCGTTGTCTCAAGTTTCAGAATTTGCACTGCCACCAAGCGAAATCTGTGTTCAAGTTTTGGAGTAACATACTTCACCTGTTGCTTTTGCCACCGACGCTCGACGCAGCTGCACTTCAAATCCCCCTGAGCTTCGAGCTATTACGGTTCGTCTTCAAATCCACAAAATTACAGTTGGCATTGTGAGTGCTAGTGCCCCAATGATATTAAATTTCAACGTTGAGAAAGAAAAGTGTAGCTTTCAATTTATTAAACTTTTCTCCCCAAAGTCCCGCGCGATTTGACATCGCTTCGATTATGAACTCGTTCGCTGTCACCGTTGGGCGTCAGATATGTGTACGTGAACGACGTTTGCGTGTAAGCGGCTTAGCGAAGCTGGCCCCCATTTCTGCCGGATCCTTCTGATTAACAATATTTTTGGACTCTGTGAACATGTGAAGCTGTTAAATGCATGCGTCTGTCGTCAATAGTATGCATACTTAGAAGGTGTGCGACTAATTGCATGGTCTGCGAAGTTTCCATAGTCGCAACAAACATAAAACTAATCCTCCTCCTGATGCCAGTGGCCCACTGCCAGTCGGTGCGGTGATTTCGGTCTCAAATGTCGCATTAGGAAGTATCGTAATCGTTGGGCACTTTCTTTCTCGTGCCTTTTCTAAGTACTCGCAAATATTGTTCACGTTCGCTGTAACGTACGTAACCCCAAAGTGTCAATAGTACCGCAGTAAACGAAATCCATTGGACTGTGTAACACGAAACGTCGGATATGATATGTTTCCTTGCGACAACGTAGAGCCAATATTCTGAACACGCTTACACCGATAAGAGAATCAACTCGGCTGACTTGTGTCAATCCTACGTGACAAGTGGCGCCCCCTGCGTGTGCTATATTTATTATGGCACCACGGAAAGAGGGTGGAAAAACACGCCTGACTTGCTGTGTTTTACTTTACGACCGCTAGTTGTGACGCAACACGCGAAGCGCGACGCGTGAAAACACCGCGGTGTGCTCCGGCATGGGCCGTGTCTTTCGTTAGTGGATTCGCAAAGAAGGCACGATAGCTTAAAGGAGGAATTGATTCTTTATGTGGGGGCCAAAGTTTCTCATTTGCGGCATTTCTCGAAACCATGGTCCTCGGGCTCTCAGATTATCAGCTCGCCGCACGGTTGCCGCCCAATCTAGGGCGTCGTGCCGATGAGCAGCGTGTGTTTCGCAACGTTCCAGCTTCTGCGTCATTTCCGGCAAGCAGTAATGGTTTTGTTTCTTACAGTTCCGGTATCAAAAGTGTCGATTGTTTATAGCATATTGTGATGCATTCACTGAGACATCAGATGCAAAATTTTGCACGGAGGCTGCATGCTCCATATCTGCACTATCTGAAACTAGGCTTTTTACACTGTCCACAATTTCCTTGCAGTTGCCTGTTGAGTTCGGTTTTCTTTGGTGGCAAAACAACTAGAGAACCGAGTGCGTGTTCACCTTGAGCGAGATAGCACACGCATGCATGTATACATACATACATACATACATACATACATACATACATACATACATACATACATACATACATGCATACATGCATGCATGCATGCATGCATACATACATACATACATACATACATACATACATACATACATACATACATACATACATACATACATACATACATACATACATACACTGCGGTGCAACCGTATCTGTGACCCAAACATTGAAACCATCCTTACCTCAGCAAGGAAGCCTTCATTGCTGTGAGGTCACCTTATGTCACTCTGAAAGCTTCCTTACTGAGCGGCCCTCGATGAAGGCTTCCTTGGTGCTTTCTCAGCGTGAGGTTGCTCCGTAGCTACCTTCATGCGTGCTTACGCTGCTCCTGGCCCTGAGCGAGCGATTCATTCAGTGCTGGCGCACGCGATGTTTGCTTGCGCATGCGCGCTGTCGCCCGCCTGTGGAGAGGAGCGAGCACGATGCCAGGAGTCGGCGTTCGTTTCAGTCGCCCGTTCAGCATGAGCGGCGTCTCGCAACGCCGGCGTGCTAGTATTGCTCGAACATATCAAGTTTTGCGCACGACTGCGGTGGTTTCTCGCGTTGAGTAAACAAAACTGGAAGAAAGCGTCCGCGCGTCTCCATATTAGCAATTCAGTTTAAAGAGTATGTGACCATCCAACTTTCCATTTATTGATTAAAGGCGTTCCTATAAAGCTTATAAGAGATGCTCTCGAACACAGGCGTACTGCAACCGTTCCTTGCATGAGGATGGGCCAAGGGAGCTTTCAAGAGTACGGTTGCTTCCTCCGTCGCTCCTTCGCTGTAAGGAGGCCTCACGTAAGGTTAGGAAGAGGTCGAAGGAAAGAGCGTTTCATTGTTTGGGCCTGTATGTACAGTGCTCAGTGATTGAAACGCGATACTCGGACTGCATGGCGGCCGGTACATTATTGCGCCAACGGCTCCTGGTGACACTGAGATGATGCATTTTTGTGTCAAATGAAGGCGAGAACCTTTTTGATGCATCGTAACTGCATTCGGCCTCCTCAGCGATCACCCAGCGATCACCGGTGGCACAAAAAGCGTTGGCCGCCATGCTGTCTGAGTATCGCGTTCCAATCGCTGAGCACTGTACAAACACACGCAGGCTGCCCGCATCCAAATATCCACACGCAACTCACACGGATATGCATACACGTGCGCACACAAGTACACGTAGGGTCATATATACGTGCTCTTAATTTAAAAAAAGAAGACTGCCTGACAGCAACCTTTGTCGAATATTCCACGAGCCGCCGTGCAATACTGAAGCCGTGCGGGAGTCACATCACAAGTCTGTGTCGCAGTGTTTCTTTGCGATATTGTACCGAACTTATAGTCGCTAATGTAACCGTAACCAGACGCATCTGCGCCCTGGAGCACCAAAGCTATCGTTTTTGGCTCACACGCATGTAGTTAAATTGATGATATTCAACTCACAAAAATTCTCCAAGAGTACGTAATAGAACAAAAGCACGAACGACTGCTCAATACATCATACGCACCGTCGACTCACTAGTGCAGCAGAAAAAAAAATTGTTTCCAAGAAGAATGACAAAATTGTGCTTACTTATAGCCCTAAATCTATCATTACTCTTCATTATCGGGGGTAATAAATGCCTCCCGCAAGTATAATATTGTGCAATTATAACTCGTGTTCCAATAGATATAATATATTGTAAAGAACCAGACCCGTGGGCGTCTTTCCGAGGGACTTCCTTCGCTTCCGTTTTATTCCCCCCTTGCGCTTTCTCATCTTTTCAGTGCTCATCCGCATATTCTGTCTTCACACGCGGCCACGCTGCGGATACGAAAAAAGAACCGACCGTGCAATTTAAGATCGACAGCTCAGTTCAACCGCCGGAACCTTTTCTTGAGGCTTGACATGTGCACGGCTAAGTTATTTCTTTTACGCCTGTCGAGGCGGGCGCCTGGAACTGAGGGGCTCATGCGCCAGGCGATCTCTCCTTTGCGCTCATTAATTGTGAAGGGTCCTTCAAACCTCGCTGGTAACTTCTTGCCTGGTGAGCTGACTCCCCTTTGTACGCACACCTCGTCACCGACGTAATACACCGGAGCAGGTCGATGCCAGCTGTCGTAGTGGCGCTTATGCGCTTCTTGCGTGTGTGAAGCTCTTCTGATCGTTGCTGTTCTTATCTTTTTAAAGACGTGCTCTCGGTCGTCGGAGCTAGAGATGGCAACGGGAGCGTCTAGGTTGAGGACCACTTTCAGCTGGGGCAGCATTGCGTAGACGGGTTTCATATGGCGTTGCCCCGGTAGACGTCCGCAGCGCAGTACTAGCGGCATAAGCAGCTGAGTGAAGGTGAACGTCCCAGTCAGCTTCTCCTTTTTCCCCCTATTGTCCTATACGGGGTGAGTCGTGCCTGAATGCTTTGTCTGGTTCGTTCCGTAAGGCCGTTTGTCTGTGGATGAAATGCGGACGTGTAATGGTGCTGTACCCCTGCCGTACTAAGGTACTTTAGTTCGCGGCTGCGGAATCTCGTAGCATGGTCTGATATTATTTTTTTTTTTTTTGGCAGCTCATGTATCCATTCAAACTTGAGCTTCAGGAAATCGATTAGGTGACCGGACTCGAGAGATGGCATAGGCGGCCACTTCGATGTACTTCGCCAAATAGCCCACGGCAAAAAAAAAAAAAAAAAAAAAAAATAATAGGCCAGAACCACAATTTGATGATGAGGCACGCCGTAGTGGGGAACTCGGGATTAATTTTAACCCCAATGCACGGTACATGCGCGTTTTTGCATTTCGCCCCCCATCTAAATGCGGCCGCTGCGGCCGGGATTTGATCCCGCGACCTCGTGCTTAGCAGAGCAACACCACAGCCGCTAAACCACCACGGCCACAATGATGTAGCGGTTTCCTCCTGTAGTGATCGGTAGAGGTCCGATGTATAGTCGATGCCAACAGTATGCAAAACAGTTTATGGCAGCGGAATAGGTGTCAGTAATTCAGGCTGGCAACCTGACAGTCACTTATATTGTTGACAGATTTCGCAAATGACGACGTAGGAGCAGACATTACTTCCCATCTTCGGCCGCCACAAAAGTTCTTGTATTTTGCGGAGCGTGCCTCGCTGGCCGATGTACGGTTCTTCCGGGGTGCCATGAATGGCTCGCAATGTTTACGATCTAAAACAATTAGGAATCGCAAGGAGGTGACGTTCTTCTGAGCGGTCCTTGTGCCACTGACGCCGATACAGTGTCGCCACTGTGCCGATACAGTGTGTCATCGCGTATTACAAATGTCGATTTCTTTCCTGAGCAGCGATTGACGCAATGATTGATGATAAGTATTTGCCCTTCTGTTGGGCTTTGGAAAAGCCTTGTTGAGATATGAAAATGCGTTTCTCCTCGTTATGGGACACGCGGTCAAGGGGGTTTGTCACGGCTTGTCACCTGTTCGCCGTCGGCGCGAAGTCGTCGACGGGGTATACAACCCGGTTGGTCGTTCTGTACTCAAGCGAACACAGCGAAGGAGTCAGAGTCGGGAGAAAGAGAGAAAAAAAATATTTATAGACTGACAACGACACACAATTTAAACGAAACAAAAAACACAACGCTAACACACATGCACTTAATCTATATCAATGATGAAGACAAAAGAAATACAACGAACAGTTAACAGTAAATACAGAAATAAACATTACAAAAACACACTTAATGGTGGCCAACTGAACAGAGTTCAAAAGAAAACAAATGATGGCATACGCATAGCCGGGCAGCAGCAGCAAGTCCATAAAGCTTGGAGTCAACGGCAGAGCTTTCCCGAAAAACGCTGGCAAGCCGATCTCATTGCGGTGGATGCGATTGCTGGGCTGGGTTTCCCGGAAGCCTAGGTCTGACGTTTTCCCTCGAGTAGGTTGAGCTAACTTGAGGGGAACTACCGTGAACTTCGTTGCAGACGTTGGTTGTCGTCTCTTACGTCAACTAGTAACTCTCAGTTCAGACCCCTTGACGCTTCTCAGCAGAATATATGCTCAGCATCTAGACTGCTTAGCTCGGTCTAAAGCCTGGACTGTACGAGGAGGTGATTGGGAGGCCTCCAGCGAACAACGCACAGCTGTCTCCTCCCCAGAGACCACCCATACCCATCACCACAGAGCTGCCCGGCGTTTGCAAACGGCGCTCCCCGACTTGTGCCCTTCAGCAGACGGCTGCATCCCTCCTGCATGAGGACCACGGAGGACACCTGCAGATCTACGTTGACGGCTCGGTGATGCCGGACACAGGCTCGTCGACTGCGACCTTTGTGGTGCCCTCCTTGCGGAAGAGCAGGCAGTGTCGCCTCCCCGACCATGCAACGTCAACAGCGGCAGAGGTAGCAGGCCTCCACCTGGCTGTGGACTTACTCGCAGAGGAGCTGCCAGCGACCCCAGTGACCATCTACTGCAACTTCAAGGCGGCACTTCTCAGCCTGCAGAGGCCAGAAAGGGCCAGCCTTGGGGTCGCCCTGCTCTCGACAAGGCTGATGGCACTCCAGGAGGCAGGCTGCTCAGTGTCCCTGCACTGGCTTTCAGCCTACGTAGGGATACCGGGCAACGACGAAGCTGATGCACTGGCAAAGCGTGCACACCACTGCTTGATCCCGCCCAGCCTGGCAGTGACAGCCAATGATTTCTCAAGCCACAGGCTTCGTCGCCATCTGCTGGCCTGCCATCCGGACAAGCGGATGTCCTTGGGCCACCCTCCGCGACCACTTCCACTGCGTGTCCTCGCACGCAGAGAGACCTCCCTCCTTCTGCGACTGAGGATTGGCTGCTGTTGGACGGGTGCTCGCCGCCACCGGCACGGCCTCATCGCCTCTCCAGCCTGCGCCTCCTGTGGGGAGCCCGAGACTGTGGAACACCTCCTACTGGCCTGCCCTGCTTACCTGCAGCAGCGTGGCCGCCTCCTGCAGGGTTTCCGACGCCTGGGGCTTCCTTCTGCACGGCAGGAAGACATCCTCTCCCCTGGTCGCAACGAGCTACCAGCCCTCCTAAGTGTCGTCGAGTACCTCAACTCGTCGGGGCTCTCGGCGAGACTCTAGGATTTTCTGCAAAGACGGATAACCTCATGGCTATTTAAACCAGGCTACTCGGTCTGCCCAAACCAACTGGTTCCTCTTGGATCACCGCCCCCTGGCCTTTCACCAGATTACCATTCCTGCCGGAACCACTAGGCCCTTCCTGCTGGACTGCTCAGCCGCTGCCATGGCGACACTTTAACCCCCTACTCTCCTATCTCCTTTGCTCCCACTATCCCCCCACCCCTGTTGACGCTGAGCCGTGCTCCCGCAAGGGCTGCAGGAAATAACGTCAACCTTTCCTTTTCCCTTCAAGAACCACTTCTCTCTCAAAATCGTACTCTTGCAGCGTAATAATCCATCAGGCAAACTTATGCTTCAGCTGCTGCTTGAAAAACATCCATGTTAACGCAGCATTATCGGCCACCACCGTGAACTTGCGCCCAAAGAGATAGTGATGAAATTTATCGTTTGACACTCCATAGCATCGCTAGACATTCCGGCTCATTGGAGTATCTGCGATTTTGCGGCTCGCAATGCGACAATACGTCCCATCTGGCCCATCTGGCTGGCATCGGTGCGCACTTCTGTAGTCCAGTCGTCATTGAATTAACTTAGTACTGGACAGTGAGCTAAATTAACTGCTGTCCTAAAGTTCGGAAAGCGATTTCTTTTGGGACGCCCCATTCAAAACAAACTCCCTTTTTAAGTAAATCGGTCAGGGGAGCGGCGGTCGACGCGCAGTGGGGAATAAATCTGCGTAAATACGAAGCCATACCCACAAACGGCTAAACTTGTTCCAGGCAAGTTGGTGTGGGATATTCCGCCTCAGCTCCAATACGCTCCGTTAGCGGCTGGATGCCGTTTAGAGAGATAGCATGTCCTAGGTATGAAATCTTGGAGTGACCAAAGTGGCACTTCTCGATGTTCAACCGAAAAATAGTCTCATAGAGTTTGTGTAGCACTTCGTTCAAATTGCGCAGATGTTCCTCTTCCGCTACGGCCAGGCTGTCGTCGAGATATAAAACACAAGCTTGGTTCTTCAGAAGTCCTAACACACAATTCATGGAGCGCTGAAAGGTATCAGGAGCCGTGCTCAACACAACTGGCGTTCAGTTAAATTAGTACAAGCCTGGAGGAGTGCCAAAGGCTGTCTTGCAGCTATCTTCTTCCGCGACGTTGATCTGCCAGTATCCCGCGTGTAAATCAAGCGATGAAAAGAACCTGGCATGACGGACCGTATAAATAGCGTCATCAATTCGAGGTAGTGCGTACGCGTTGGGCGTCGCACACTTGTTGAGCTGTCTGTAGACTCTCAACGAACCATTATTTTTCCGAACAAGTGCGCCATTGTAAAGAACCAGACCCGTGGCGACTTTCTTCTCTTCAATTTTATTCCCCCTTCCTCTTTCACTTCCTTCCGGTGCTCATCCGCACGTTGCGTCTTCACTATATATATATATATATATATATATATATATATATATATATATATATATATATATATATATTCACTCTAGTAGTCAATCGCCTCACGTTAGTGATGTCGCTGACAGTTTTTTCGTTCTAAGCGTCGCAACTCACGTAAACTTTAGGAAGAATCCCTATGACGTAAATTCTTCTTGTTCTCCACCTAGTTCAATGTATTTGCACAAAAAACACCACTAGAGGTAAATATGGTCCTACACTCTTAAAAAAGAAGGTTCGAAAGAAGGTAGTGACTGCTTCATTTGCTAACATTTCAACTTCTCTAGCACGAGAGACTCGCACTTGATGTGGATAAATGCAACGACCAAGTCAAACCTGCGGTCCGATTTTCGGCTTAAAACGCGATTAATACGCACGATAACCAGAACAAATGTTACACAAACCTTTATGAGTTGCATTCATATACCCCGTAAGCGAGCAGAAAAATTTAACAATGCATATTTCCCTCTAGAAACTTGTGTGCAATAAATTGCATTTGACAAGCGTCGGCTTATCTGTTTATGCTCAGCATCTGTGTGAGAGACAGAGTTTAATGGAAGCTGAAGATGTCAGCCCTGACATATATGCAACTCAAGCGTTCCATGTCATATCGAGCAGAGTATACAAACACTCAGTACATGCTACTATATTCTTTGCGAAGTCACTCCTTCTTTACGCAATGAACTTGCCGACTTTTTTACCGCTACCGCGTAGCCGCAAGAACTTAGCAACATATCTGACAGCCAGTTATTAACCTCGGGTTAATAACTCACTGTCACATATGTCAATTGTTTCTTGTTGGCGTCTGCGTGAACTGCAAGTTGAAAACGCGTCGAAACCGGCATGATTTTTCCTTGGCCGCTTTCTGATCCATTAAATGCAGGCAAGGTAGCGAGTTGGACAGCGGTGACATGTTTAGACTATAGCAACACAGAGTTAATTCGTACAGCCTTCACTTTTCCCGCTTCGAACGCCCTTGTAGCTCCTTAATCAAGTATCTCCTTATACTAATTTACCCCCCGAAATTCGTTGTAATACCTAGTGACTTAGCCTCCTAGTGCTGCCATTCGACTCGCTCTCCCGGCATTTCATGCGAGATTCGTAATTTTTGCGAAGAAAAAAAAAAAAAGCGTCGCGTGACAACACTGAAGCCTAGTCACGAAGAAATGCAAAGGAAGGCCGATGAAAGAAGGACTCTCACCCTGTGACAGGCAAGCAGGGGCTTTGTTGCATCGGGCGAATGCGCCTGCCCCAGCCACAGAGCGAACCTATGACCAGCAGGCGCCACTAAAGACTACCACGAACCAAGGAATGCCTTGAAAGGTCTAGCAACCACGTGCAGAACCCGATTCCTAAATGCACATTGGGCTAAGGATATCCTAGTACGCTCTACTCAAGAGTCAACACGCTTATGGGCTCATAAGAGAGGTGGAAAGGGGGAAAGGACTGCGGCCTCAGAGAAGGTTGGCTTGCCCGCCCTAACTTCCTGACGTCGTGCTACCGCTTACTTCTTTGTCCACCCTTCACACCCGACCTTTTTCTTTCCTTTGTTTTTTCTTTGCTTGTTTAAAACAAATCAAAGTAGTGAAGATGACTGTTCCACAAAAATGTTAATAAAATAAATAAAAGGGAAGAACGAAAACGAATTACATAGCTAGTATATTAGCGGAAACCGCGCACATTATTTGTTGAAAGTTTATAGAAGTGTTGGATTCATATCAGTCACTGCTCCACGAAAAGTAATCGCGGTAGCAACCGTGTTTATATCTCTCTCGTTCTCGTGCGCAGTGTCATCATCATCATCATCATCAGCCTAGTTACGCCCACTGCAGGGCAAAGGCCTCTCCCATACTTCTCCAACTACCCCGGTCATGTACTAATTGTGGCCATGTTGTCCCTGCAAACGTCTTAATGTCATCCGCCCACCTAACTTTCTGCCGCCCCCTGCTACGCATCCCTTCCCTTGGAATCCAGTCCGTAACCCTTAGTGACCATCGGTTATCTTCCCTCCTCATTACATGTCCGGCCCATGCCCATTTCTTTTTCTTGATTTCAACTAAGATGTCGTTTACCCGCGTTTGTTGCCTCACCCAATCTGCTCTTTTCTTATCCCTTAACGTCACACCCATCATTCTTCTTTCCATAGCTCGTTGCGTCGTCGGGTGCGCAGTGTACGCTTGTTTAATCCTGCAAACAGCCGTCTGGCCTCCGCAGTGACCGGCATGATTACTGTTTTAACAGAGCCTTGCTGGACTTCCGGCACCGATTCGGGGTTATATCACATTTGCTTCTTGTTTTTTTTTTTATAATAATGCCGAAAGGCAGCCCTCCTAGATAAAAGAAAAAAAAAAACAACTCTTACGTGCACTTTAGTATGCATATGTTATGCCAGTAAGGACAGACAATGCGATTGCTAGGGTATCGCCATGTTGGGCTGTTAAAGGGCAGCTGCAACAGAATTTTGGGCAGCGTAAAACGCCGTTTGACATAGTGTAACATATGTAGCCGCCACCGTGCAAAATTTTATGTTTGAGTTACGAGTCGATGCGTCACGAAAAGCTCGCAAGTATTGGATGCATCTGATGCCTAAACGAAAAGAAAAAAAGAAATCTACCATGACCACTCGTTGGAAATGATGCAGAACCTAAAACGCCGGCATGGCTCCTCGGCATGACCTCCGAGATACGACGGCGTCCGTAGAGCGCCGAAAATCTCGGAGGCAATGCGCTAGCATTTACGTCACATTCGCTAACCACCAGCTGCACGCGTCTTTTGCTAAAGTGCTTTGCGAAGGTTTTTAGTAAGATAATTAAACACCTACCAGTTATGCAGCTTTGCCACAAATTCTTCAGTAGTACATAATATACATACTCATTTCTAGCCAATGTACCGAAACAGAAATGTCGCTGCAGTTGGCCTTCAATGCAGTTTTATTGCTGTACTGCCCAATTGACCTTGGCATTTTGTTTTTTTATTTTTGCAAGTGCAAGTGCTTTATTTTTCTTCACTTAATTATGGTTATACAGATGTCTGGATAGATAACCAGGGAAGGCTAGTTTCCAGTCCAGTGTCAAAATATAACTGACAAATCAGGCGCAGATATTAGCAGCAGAGTATTTCGAAACACGTCAGGATTCATAACAGAGAAGAAACAATTTGAAATACTCCTAATTAATCAGTGCGTGTAAGTTAGAGATGCTGGTTATCAAAAAAAAAAAAAAAGAGATTCAGAGCAATTCTACCTTGTCAAGTTGGATGACCAGCTGAGTTGTATATATGGTGATAAATATGTTGACAATAAATATGTTGATTGGAAATAAAACACACTACCACAATAAATTTCGTTTTGTCGCGAAATTTCTGTTTTATTAAATTGCGTACTCAATGCTATTTCTTTATTTTCATCCTTCTTTTGTTTGCTTTTTTGGGTTTATTATTTCGTCACCAAGGTGACTACCGCTTTATGATCGCTATGATATACGGCCAGTGACTCTACGGCGACACTGGAAAGGTTCTTGGCCAATGTGAGGCCGATACATGCTGGTGACGCGTCGGGGGCACACTGATGTTGGTGTAACATTGAATGCCGAGCTTTTCCAAGAGAAACGTCAGGAACCACTTTCCGCATGGCCCAGACACGTCCGTGTTCAAATCATCCACAATTACCATGGGAGTGGAGTCTGTAGGGGTGATCCAACCGAAGGTGCATACGCTTGGCGTTTGCAATCTTCGCCCGTATTACGTGCCGCGCCCCGTCGCCCGCGTACATTTCTGCTTCTGTTCACGACGGCGTTCTTCGTGGGCGCGCTGTTCTTCCGCAGTCCTCACCGCACGCCGCCTACCCATTGCACGGGTGGAAGGCAACTGAGATAAGGTTGCGTGGTTTGCCTATAGAGCCCGTGACGACAAACCGTACTCCATACTAAACAGGGTCTATTCTGGTTTTACTTTTTTATTACGATTTTTTTATCACCATATGTTTTGACACTTCTCGCAATTAAACGCCGCTGGGGCACACCTGGCGATACGCTTTTACTTCGTGCTTTAGCTCTTTTAGCTATGGGGTGGACGCCATCTTTCTTGCCTACGCTCACAAACTGCCAGAACCTAGCGTATAACAGCTGCGTTGTAAAAAGGATTTGCTACACTGCTTGAAATTCCGTGCGGTATTAACCTTTAGGGGTAAAATATTCCAGATTTTTGTGCCACTGCATTCAATTACCCTTTCGCCGTATGCATCTTAAAGCACGTGTAGCACTGCGAGTTGCAAAAGAAAAGACGTTTTGAGGAATAGGAAAGTTAGTGCACAAAATATTATTCACTGAAATTGAGATCTTATGATTACATAGTGTCGTAACCGATAACACATGTTCTGTTTGGAAAATACTATTAAATGTATCAGTGGTGTAGTTTGAAGTGCTTATTATTTTCAGCGCCCTTTTCTGTAGTTTTTGTAAAGGTTGTAAGTATTTCATGTAAGTCACGCCCCATGATTCTAAATAGTAACTAATATGGCTATGGCAAAACGCATATTAAAGTGATTTGAGTAATTCACGAGGGAAATCTTGCTTTAATTAGGGCGTAATACCCGTACCCGACCTTCTTGCATACATTATAAATATGTGCTTTCCAATGTATATGTTAGTCAAATATGTCGCCCAGATATATAAACGAATCAACTTCTTGGATGGGGCTATTATTTAACGCAATATCCATTTGACTGCTGCCAACATTGTTTCCCCTAGATCTAAACCATACATATTTTGCCTTATTTCTATTTGAAGTTAATTTGTTTTCTAAAAACTACGAGGAAATTCTTGATAACTCGGCCATCACATCTGTTTTCAGTGCAGAGAGTGTGTCTCTCGTTAATAATAAGGATGTGTCATCTGCATACATTAGAACGTGTTAGTTCTGAAGAACATTAGGGAGGTCGTTAATGCACAATGAGAATTACGCGGGACCGAGCACACAACCTTGTGGGACTCTGACTTCCAAATACAGCGCAAAGGATACACGCGCACATAAAGAGGACAGGAAAGACGCGGACAAGCGCTACTGCCAACTGTTTATTCCAATCGACGCACCCTCCGATTTAATAAAGTCAGCCATGCACAAGTGTCACGCCCCTTTTCCCATGCTACGGTGATAAACATAACTAAAAACTAAAAAGGTGAACAAAACTGCTGCATGTTTTAGATAGCAGAATTCAAGAAGTCCAGTTCGGCGCTGTGCAAAAGCATAGACGCTTCGCTTACACAGACATGCGAATTTTTGTGGATATAGAAAAGGGGTGTGACACTTGTGCGTGGTTCACTTCATAAAATCTGAGGATGTGTCGGTTGGAATAAACATTTGGTAGTAGCGCTTGTCCGCGTCTTTCGTGTCTTCTTTATGTGCACGTGTATTTTTTGCGCTGTATTTGGAATTTACGATGTTAGACCAACTAGTCCAACAGAGGGTCCTTCAGTGGGACCCCACGGGTGACTGTGCTTTATGTAGAATAATAACCGCCGATTACTACCCTTGGTTTCCGTGAGGATAAATAGCTGGGAAAAAAATTCGAGGAAGTTGTTTGTAACACCATAACTTTCCAGTGTTTGCAATAGTATAGAGTGAGAAACGGTATCAAATGCCTTCTTTTTTTATAATCGAAAATATTCCTATAATAAGCTTATTTCGATGACGTGCAGAATTCATTAGTTGCGAAAGTGTTAAGACTGCAGTTGATGTCTATCTAGACGGAATAAAGCCATGCTGCTGCGGACAAATTGTTTTCGTTTAGAAATCGATTCCGTCTCTTGTAAATTAGTTTTTCAAAAACTGTGTTCATCACACTCAGAACAGAAAGTAGTAGCGATTGTGCGTGTTCGCAGCGTCTTCTGCACTTCGAAGAGCACAGATTACTCTGAAATTTACGACAATGCAGGCATATAAAGCGCAATAAACAAAGCCACAAGAACGTCTGAATCCACAAGCACGAAGATCAGACAAATCCATGTACTTCCCGTCATTCCCATGGTGGGTCAACGAATGCAGCGCCAGAGTTCCCTCTCGTATATTGTAGGAAACTCTATGGCAGGCAGAGAAGCCGAACAAGTGCGCATCGACTAAAAGCTGCCAGGGACAAAACATGCTCGGCCAATACGCTGAGATTCGGAGGTCACGTGCCGGGCCGGCCTTTCGAGGGAAAAGGCGAAGAGAATGGTTTCGCGACAAGTCGGCTTGCCAAGGCTGGCTCAGTGACATAATGCTCCCTCGTAGTTTATTTCCTTCCTCCATGACTGCACTTCTTATTGCACACAACAGGAAAAGAATGTCGCTTCAATAGCATAGAGTTTTATACAATAATTACTAGAGCGAACTCTGGCGCTAGTGTCTACGTGAGCTGTTATCGGGGCGGTTCAGCCAGCATGGGAATTATGGGAGGTACATGGATGTGCCGAAATTTCGCCCTTCTGGCTTCAAATGCCCACGAAACTTTGTAAATTCGTCAAGTTCAACACTGTACTGCGTACTAGGTCATTAAAGGGACACTAAAGGTTAATATTAAGTCAACACGGACTGTTGAAATACCATACCAGAAACCTCTAAACGCTTGTTTCGTGCGAAGAAGAGACTTATTTTAAGAGGAAATGCGTTCTGAAGCGTCCGCGTACCTCTATAACGCAACTCAAATCACCCGCCCTCCGATTGAGGAGTATTAACGTCATGGTCTCATAGTGACGTTGCGCCGTCGGTGAGTAAAACGGCTCCCACAGACGGCGCTACAGCTTTTCTGCACGAAACGCAAACGTGCGGCTAGAAACAGAGCCAAGACAGAGCCGACAGCAGCGCGAAAGCGGAACTATGGTGGCTAGCGGAAGGGAAAGCGCCCGACGATAAGCTGGTTCTTTATTTTATGACGCCAACTTCGACGCTCGTTGCAATGGATGACCCTGACAACGACACATTAGCTCGCGATGCGGGGTTCAAGTTCAGCGATTTAAGCACTGATGAACATGACCTGCTGTTGAGGGCTCGCGCTGCCGGCGTCGTTGCTTTACTACAACGACGACGGCCTGCTTTGAAAGGCACTTCACGCGACTTCAGTAAGTTGGCATTGAACTCGTAATCCTCTGGACGAAAGTGCAGCGAGCACACTACGTGATTTTTCGGCTCTTTGCCAGCGCGCTGTGGCAGAGGTACGGCACTTAACCACTTCGAACGGAGAGGTTCACTCGATGGCACACAGTGATAAGTAACGTTGGATTCGCCGCTTCAACTGCCCTTGGCCAAGTTCCGCGGACCGTTCGCGCATCCCACGAGATCACATGGACGTGGCATTCTCGCTGCTTGTTCCAAATGCAAGTTTCGCGAGCCAGCAGGACCACCGCAGCACAACACGATAAAGAAACAACTGAAACTCCAAAGCGCGTGCGGAGCAAAGTCGAGCGCGCAGAGTCGAGCGAAAACGAAACCTTTCGATCACCCATACTACTCAAGGGTAACGTCAAAATATTATTTTTTCTTATAACCGAACAGAAGTAGACTAGTAGTATTTTCTTCCATCTTATAATCTAATGAAATGATCGTTTTAATACGAGTAGTTGAGTACTAGTGACATAAATTATGATGAGGAGTGCTTTCGTCATCGGGCTAGTACCGGAATGTCGCTATGGGGTCTCAAATCGTGTCATGCATTTACCTCAATTTCTCGGTTACTAAAGCTCTGTTCGCGATTATATTGACGCCTTAGACGTTCTAGAGCATTGCTTTATCACTTTAACTTGACGGTAACATTTAGTGTCCCTTTAAATAAACATTATCACAACTATCCGATGGCAGGGTTCGAACATAGGACCTCTAACACAGAAGCCCGATATTTAAACCATTATGCCACGGACACATGCACCGACAAGCGACATAAAAAGCCCTTCTGAATTTCTAGCGGGCAAGCCAGCGTGTTGAGATGTTTGGCGCGTTTCAATTTGGCCACCTCGACAGGTCATGAGCCGCTGCTATTAATAGCGAGTGTGCATGTTCGCAGGGTATTCTCCACTTAGAAAAGTATAGATCGCTTTGAAATTTAAGGCAATGAAGATAGATAAGGCATAATAAACAAAACCACATGAACGTATGAATCCGCAAGTACGAAGATCAGACCAATCCATGTACTTCCCATCATTCCCATGGTGGCTGAACGATGCAGCGTTTCCAAGATGGCGGCGCCCATCAACTAAAGCTAAAGCCATCTATCGGAATCAAACTTGTCAATAAAAATAATGTCTCGGAAGCAGCAGCCAGCTACAACAAATATCGCCTCCTTGATTTATGTCTTCGCTTCCGTCTGTTGGTCACTGGGGTCAGTTCATTGGAGAAGCGTGTCACACTGTCCTATAATATGAGAGAGCCATCGAATACGCGCATAATAAGCACATGCTAGATGCTTGTTCAGCAAACAGTGCAATGTACTAATATGTCACACTTGACCTTTTAGTTTCACTGAAGCAAATCCTAACGAGCATTTGCCTTTTCGAACGTGCAACACCCCTTTACACCGGTAGAACAAGGGTTGGCTTTCGCATCAGGCACGTGTATTCGGGGCCTCTGATCACGAGTCTCACTTTTGGAGGTGACGCTGCGGTTCGGTATCGTATATACAGGCACGTATATACAGGCACGTATACAGGAACCCAGGATATTTTTTTCGAGGGGGCCCCAACTAAGGGTAACTCTTCTATGCAAATGAGGGGGGTGTACCTTTACTAGTACAAATATGAATAATGGCCACGGTTCGCGATGAAGATACGTAAACCGGCAATAAAGAAATGAAATATGGTGTATCTCAAAGGTACGCCTGTGAGATTACACAGGCGTGCCTGTGTATCTGTGTTTTTTTGGATCCTTCGTTTACTGCTCTACTAAGTGCCCAAACCGACTCGTATTGTTATATGGGAAGTTGCGTAACGATGCATGGCCGCCAGTGCCATACAACCGCGTAGAGCGCAGGACGCTGTGGTTCTAGACGTACTGCGCCCATCGCGAAAGGTTAGAAAACACCCACATAAGCACAGCAGAGAAGTGGCTACGTCAGGCAGCTCGAGTGATAACTGTAGAAGCGTCATTCAGAACACGCGGTATAATTCTCTACTTCCGGAGGCGTTGTTTCTTCCTTTTTTAAATAAAGAGATGTTGATCCATAAATATTTTCACAAACAACGGTTAATTTTTTTTAAATTTTCGCTTTTCCTTCCCGTTTGGCTGTTGACTCGGCTCTCTCTCTTAGTAGATCGCTTAATTTCTCAACTTTTTGCTACTCTTGTTTCCAGTTGCCAATTTTGCGCGAAAAGCGCTGTACAATTAGGGAAAACCTAGACGAGGTAACGGGTTACATTCATGCTGCTTATGGGTCAAATGGTTATTGCAGCGTTTCTTAATGGACGCTGTTTCGCATGATGTTATCTTACACCTTATCTAATCCATATCATGAGTATATGGTTTCGAGGATCTGCCAGGGCCGCAGCGAGCCGTCACTCAGGACATAATGAAGCAAAAGGAGAAGCTAAACGCAACTGGCGTTTTCTCCGGCCGCATACAGACCAGGTACCCACTGGTATCTCATGCATTTTCTATTAATTCGCGCAGTGTCAAATGCCTCAAGAACCGTTTGAGGGCATAAGGTCAGTCCGCTTGCGTGCTGCACTACTGATGCGAATGACTAGCTGCTTCGCTGTAGTCACCTTTAGCGCTAACCTGAACTAGAAGAGCAAACCCCACTCAGCGCCGAACCAATCTTCGCCAAACTGATTCTATCCCGCTCAGCCAACTCGGGTCATTCGTGGCGCCACGGGAAGAAGCCTAGCAGTTCCGCTTTCCCAGCTTGGCCATTCGGCGGCAACCCCGATACGAGCACGCTTTCGCAGAATACAACATAGGCTTACATTACCTTTCGGTCGTTCCCCCGGCTGAGACATGCAGCGTGTTCCCCGCCGCTTGCCCAATTGTCTCTGACACCATGCCGACTCTCTGAGAAGGCGCGCGCTGCGGCCGCCATTGCGCAAGGCGGCGCGCGCGCCCATTTGAAGTTGGCGCGCGTCCGCGCGCCGCTCAGCAGCCGGCGTCGCGCGCACACGCCGTAGGCGGCCGCAGGACCCGCCTTGCGATCGTGCGCCCATGACGCCCCGTCCAAGGCACGTGGCTGCGCGGCCGGCGCGTTCGCCCACCCGGAAGCCGCAGCTGTGCCGCGCTCTCCGCCCGATGAGCGCCAAGGGCACGCCAAGGCCGCACGTGCTGCGTGCCGCTCGAATGACGCTTTGCCATTGTTACCGAGCGCTCGCTCAAATGTTGGGCGCGTGGCGCGGTAGGATCTGCTGCTCTTTTCCAAGCGTACGTTCTCATGTCTCGGACGTCGCCTCGCGTGCCTCTGACACTGGTTGATGTTTCGCATAACGGCGTGACAATGCTGATGTAGCATCGCCGCGGTGCACTTTCCCTGCTCGAGTAGTAAAGGACAGAGAAATTCTGCACCGTGACGTAGGTTAAGAAGACGAGCACCTCAGTCAACTCGTAGAAGCGCATGTGAATGATACAAAATTGGAAAATTAGGGCAAATTTTAAGGCTAACACTGTCTACACGAATGTAGCTAGTGTAGGAAGTTGCCATTTTATTTTTACTTGTAGCACAGTGTAGCTCCACCTCCTACACGAAGCCATTTTTTATAGCTGTAGTGTAGCATGAAAATTAAACTTTCTAAAACGCTGTAATTTCGATGACTGTAGGCAGCAGACGGCCAACAAGCAGACTGGTGTTGCAAACGGGTGGCGCCATTTTGTCTGTGACTGTCGGCGCTGCTATAGCGACGATAGTGACTGTTCGCTGCAAGGACAGTAGCGAAGTGCTGGTGTGACTGTATGTCACATAGGAAGGTGAGCTAATCTTCCAAGAAGATAAAATTATCTTACTTGCGGATGGTGCGGGCTGTTACGGACTCCGCGCTGTATCAAACGCATTGAGAAGTTGTCTTCGTGCACTGCGCATTCGCGATGTATTTCGCTGCAGTTTGTCTATATTTGTTGATGAAAGGAAACTCGCAGTACATCGGCGTTTAGTTTCAGGCAAGGGTATATACGCAGCCAGTAAGTGCCGAGTCAAGCGCCTTTCGTATGCTGATGCGGAAGACGACGCGCAGTCTGCTCTGATTGGTTACAGCCCAGCGAGCCAAGTGTAGCACAGGACGTCATAACCTCTGCACAGCACTACACTCTTGTACATGAGCCCGCACGTAGTGTAGGTAAAAAAAAAGCAAGCCCTATTATACCGCTTTTGCTGAGCCGTTTAGCAAAGCGTAATGCACCGTCGTGGACCAACTCGCATCTTGTTTCTTTCGGGCACAAGAACAAACTGAGGTTCCGTGATTTCCCCAACTTTCGAGAGGTGGACAAACTTAGACTAAAAGTGAAAGGTTATATCTTTTCAACGAAAAGAAGGCGAGGAGAGAGATTGTCCGAACATTCTCCTATATGCTGCGTCAGTTTTTTTTTTTTTCCATTACTGTTGTACTAACCAAGTATACAGTACACCGCGGTGAGCAGAAGTATACGGACTACGGGAGCGCGTGGCGAACTGCATTGACGCGCCTTATTGCGGCGCGGCGCCTACTGTCGAAAGTCGCACCAAAGCAGCGGTGCGCATCCTATCATATCTACTGGCGTGTCGTATTGCTTTATCTGATGATGTTACGGTGTTCGCCGACTTCGCTTTCTCTGATCTGTCACATCTGCGACGTTGTTTCGGTGACTGGCTACGGCAGAGCTGGCTCGCACGTCCGTCGCGCGTTGGATTCCTTCGACTGTCTTGCGGCTAACATCCTCCACTGGCGTCCTTTGCTGACTTGCACAGAATACGTTCACTTCCAATATTCGCTGCCGCGTAATTAAGAAAGCAGTCGACGTTGTTTGTCGCCCAAATGGAGTGCGACTAGATACCAATGGTGCCTGTTTGTACGCTAAAATACTGACAGGCGCCGTACAGTTATTATCTTCTAAAATTGTTCAACGAAGACGGTAGCAAGTAATGCACGTACAAATCTCCATAGGCCACTGCGGGAACACTGCCACGGGCCAAAATATATGAACTGGGCAGTAATATGCCGCACGCCGTATAAAGTTCAATTCACTTCTGCCCCTAGAAAGTAGGTTACGTTCTGTAGTTGGAGAAGGGGACAACCGGCAGATTCGTCTCTTGAGGATTCTTAGGGAAAGTTGGCGAGCTACTGTTGCTTTCAGATGCTGTTGACACTCTGTCGCAGTCCACCTGAGCGACAAAGGACACCAATTGAGAACCATGCTTCAATACGCGACAGCAAATATCAGACCGCTACTCAGATTATGCGAAAGTTGAAATAGGTTGAGATTTGACTTATCTTTATTTTATGGTTCACTTTACATAACTTGGTCCCCTGTCTGGTCTCCCCCCTCCCCCCCCTTTTTTTTTATTCCGCACCGATTCCGCACTCCCCTTTGCAAGAATTTGTCTGCTGCTTTCGAGACGTCATTCACAGAGGTTCCTCAATTTCAGCAAGGTTTGCCTCCCCACCCAGTTTATCTTTCATCAAAACCTATTGTCCGTGTTTTGTATACTTCGCCCTTTTTGCCTCGTTTGTACCTCCCCTTCCTCCAGTTTCCTCCCTTTATTATTATTATTTTTTTAAATTTTCATTTCCTCTTGGGCTGTGGGCGCGAAGTGACTATAAAGACGAAAGAAACGATGCGGAGTAGCCTACGGTTCACTACTGCCGGTTGAGGCAATTGCTTACTTCTGCATAAAGCCACCGTAGCGCGGTCCCATCATGACGCGCTTGCAAGTCGCGGACGATCCAATATTTCAGGATATGAGCGTTCTGCTCCTCTTGGTGCGAGTAGTGGCGCGGGCCATACCCTCGACCCATGAATCGTTTGCGCACTGCCCGCAGGAGCACCGAGCGCCTGGGTGAGGAATAACGCATCGACGAATCTCGCGTGGCGCCAGCCCGATTACCCCCATTGCGTCGCCGACCTTGACCGTGCTTCGGCTAGCTTACGCTATCTGCGGTCAACTCAATGAGCCTTATCGGAGCGCACGTGTGATGTGCTGGGCGCGTGTGTCCCTGTGGCGTCTATACGATGGAGCGAACTGTTACGCCCTGGAGCATTGCACCGAAGATCTCTAAGCATGTCATTGTGCGCACGCGTGCAACAAAAGAAAGCCGCGAAGGGCTTAACTGTCTGTTACCTTGAAAAACAGATGCGTGCAGCGCGTATTGGCCGCAGCCCAGCTGCTTGCGGAGACTGTTAAAACAACTGGTAGTCGACTGCTGCTCCGGTGCTGAGGCGAAAAATAAACTTCAGCGATTGTCAGACCGAGTCACATCCTCTATCTGTGCTGGTGGTTCACAATAGCGAATTTAGCTATGATGCAAAAGTTATATATGTACAGTGTTGCACTCTGCGTTGCATATCACTTAGGTGCCGGGTAACCTTAGGCAACCTTATCTGAATTTTTTGAGGCGCTAAAAGTTACATACGATACCGTCTTTATTGTTTAGTTTACAAGATTAAGAGCCATGTTGCAGGGGCACCTGCACGTCTCTGTATCGCTGCGAAATGCGAAAAATAGACCGGCGCCGACCTCCTGGCACGTAGACAGACAGGACAGCTTCCTTTCATTCGCTGCTGCATCCAACTACGCGGCGTCGCTTCTCGCCTCGAGGCTGTGCCGACCGGGTCGTGAACGCGGGTGTTCCGTGTCTGGGACGCTGACAGAGGCGGTGGGCGCCAGCCTCACTCCTCAATGGGGTGGCAGAACCGCAGGGCACGCACGGCTAGCAACAGCTGGCTCTGTGACTGCACGGCTGATGTGGCGCGCAGGTGCCCTTGAGTCGGCCTCGCCAAGGTCACCCGTGCCGAGACGGATCGTTAGATCCAACTTCAGCGCCCGTCGCTTGTGCACATAACTATGCAGAATCCAGCCAGGTGGTTGGGCGTGTGCTCTACGCGTTCTGACATGGGTTGATATTGTGTAGAGCCTTACTTGGTCTTTTCGTTCCTTACGTGACGTTATCATGGCTGCCTGCGGTTTGATCGCGCAGATTGCTGCCGCTGGCCGCTCAAAGGTTGCGAATATGGGTTCTGTTTTATCTATCGGTGCGTTTATCAGTTTATAACGTTTCAAATCACTTATTCAGTGGCACTTCAGTGTAAAAAGGATAACCTTGCGGTGCAAACAGGAAGCGCCCCCCCGCCCACGTCCTGTTTTTCTATTTCGCTTTTCTTTCTTTTGCATACATGTATCCAGAAGAAATTGTACTCATCCTAGCTGGTAATATAAATACATATAAACTTCGAAAACTGGGCTTTCGCGAAACACGAGGGTTAAAAGCGACTACTTCGTTTAGTTCTATTTCTTGTCCTGCGTAGTGGGCGTTTTCTGTACCTCACGTCTCATGATGTACAGGACAGACACCCGAATTCCACCCTGTGTGCCCACAGTGGAACGTAATTAACGTGGCCGTGATCCAGATTTTCATTTTACTACATGCGACTATTAACACAGTAGTTCTGTCACGTCACTCACGCTAATTTGACTACACCTGTCCTCCCTTCCCTCGCCCGTGCTCTGTACTCTAATCGTGTGCTCATGGTGTTGCGAGGAAAAGGAGAAAACAGGCGCCTTTCGGACAATCTATTCTTGCGTCTTTGCCCTTTTCTTCTTCCTCGGCACTTGGCGTTCCATTGATCATTTACCAGTCATCTGGGAGCGTTAGGGAGTTGATTGTGATAATCAGAACACGCCCAACGTACTGCTCACGAGACGCGAGATTTTTTCACATCCTTTCACTGCTAGCAGCAGCAGCCAGAGGAGCAGAACGCGTCAGCAGACGCCACCCGTCGTGAGAAACGTCGCGGAAGTCCTGTAGGGCATGGCGTAATGCTCTGTGATGGTCCGCATTTCGTCACTTCTCTCCTGTCGCCGCACAGGCACGCTGACCTGTTGCAATGATGAAATCGGCCTATGCGGAAGCGCCGACGTGCTTTTTCTGGCTGCATTGTGCAAGCCGTGCACACTTCTTGCCTCGCAGGTATCCCTCCCTGCTTGGCTTGAGCCATGCGTTTATCACCGCGAAGACGGAGAAACAAACGCGCAAGTGCTGCTGCACACGGCACGCCTGCATGAAAGAGTGCCAGATGTGCGTTTAAAGCGCCGCTAATGTACCTTGTTACTGAAGTGAACTTTTAAGAAGAACAACAAAAAAGTATATATATATATATGATCAGGATTCTTCGGCAAGCTTTGTCGCACATATCAGTGAATTAGGTTCAGGATTGCACTCTAGCATACATCACAGTTTCAACAAAGTCTAAGTGTTCCCTTTTATACAGGTGCTCACTATGCTTAGCGCTGACGCCTGTTGTGCATTCCACGTACATACATTAACGCTGCACCTCTTTGCCTTGTGTGTTGATCATAAAGGCATCAACACGAAAGGTTGGCCGCTTGTACGAAACACGAGATGGCTGTTATGCTTCTGTCTGTCATTCCTGCCGATTCCATAGCATGAGCCCTGGGCAAATAGCTCTGTCGTGGAAAAGGGAGTTACTGCTGTCATTCGCAGCCCGCAGCAGTGCCGCCGCGATCGACGCTTCGTTATGCTTCCGGGCCGTTTTACTGCTCTGCGATGAGCTTTCCCGCCGTCCTACTGCTGTCACGGCCAAGCAAACTCTTGAGCACCGTTTAAAGGCAATGGTGCTGCCACATTGCAGTGAACAAACCTAAAGTGAAGCACTGACAACAGGTCAAAAGTCGCGGACGAATGTGAAGACGGCGCTCGGTCGTCTATTTTGCGTTCTTTTACTATGGAACCAAACCAACTAACACAAGTCAGAACTTTACTAAAATTAAACGTCTACCTTCGCTGATGAAGTGACCCAACTGCCGTGGGCTGGTGTGGACAGTGTATCAGGATGCGAGCTGTACGGCCTACGTAGGCATCGCCCGTTCAGCCGCAAGCTGCTCACGGCACGTAGTTATCGATCTCTAGTTGGCATTATTACTGACGATAGTGGTCCTAATCAGGGCTGTTCGAATATGACGCTTGAAGATGGGCCACTGAGGGTGAAATTAAAAAAAATCGTTTTAAGCGGACTGCGGTCTCCGATTAAGATTAGCCATTAGCCTTAAAATTACGAAGCTCTGAGCACCGACCGCCTGACACTTATGGTCAAGGCCACTGCGAAGAGGAGAACAGAAGGAAGGAAGAAAAAAAAGAAGAGAGAAAAAAAAAGGATCCCAAATCGAGTTCCGCGCGCCTGCCAACAGCAAGAATAGATCGGCTCGGTCGCAGGCTCGTCGCGCCATCTCTCGGCCGCCGACGGCGTAACGAGCTTGTGGTTGGCGGAGCGATACACGCCCTGCACTTTGCCTCGAAGTCCTCCTCGCCCGCCGCTCCGTACGGAGCGGCGGGCGAGGAGGACTACGGGGCACCCTATCTGCACTCTTACAAGTGCGCTTTTTCTCTACCCTCTACTACTTTTTTTTCTTTGGGCGAGGAAGTAAGCGCACGTGTCGGGGATCGCCCATGTGACAGGTGACTCCTCCTTGCCCCATTGCCCGCGCACTATCTGGCCGCGCTCTCCCCACCTCTACCGCCCTGCGGGGTCACCTTTCTGCGTTATCCGTTCTAGATAGCGTTGCCGATCGCTTCCAGGTTGCTTGACAGCGGTTGTCCAAGCAAATGCTAAAACAAACTCGCGTGGGCCTGCTCTTCTTTGTGTATTAATTAGTTTTCATGCTCTTTCCTTTTCAGACGGCACGTGCGTCCGTATAAGAAAGCCTGCTTATGAGCCAGTGCCGCTCTAGCCTTTCAGTGCAGTTTCATAGAATATAGAAGTGTGTCCGAAAATCAATAAAGAATTACTCTGAACTCTGCTACGGAAAGTTTTTTTTTTTCTTTGAGCCGCGCCGCTCACATTTATTCCACCCAGAAAAAAAAAAAGAGAAAAAAGAATCGAGTATGGATACTACGCTACCAGGGAAACAAGGGCTGGGTGTCATCATGCCGTTTTATTACATAATTTGTGCGCGTTTTTCGAATGTTTATTCTCTTATTAGTACCTTCAGCGCACGAAAGTGCAGATTCGTTGATCCCTGCCCAGCCTGAGGAACGTTACAAATGCGCTGAAATCACATGCGTCCATGGGCTGACCATTTAGCGGTCACCCAGTTTGTACGAAGTTACCCGTTTCAATTTCTCGCTGGCTAGTATTTCCGCTCAATTGTTGCACACATACTACACGTTGACGCCGTGAACTTCTGGGCGTCCTAAATAAATGCGGATACTGAGTTATTCAGTGACTGGCGAATCGGAACAAGGTGCGCAGTGTGCAGAATAGCATCGTTAGCAGCCTTGTTAAGGCGCTAACAACATAAGAATTGTGCGACGCTCTCTCTGTCATATTACCTATTCACTAGTTAACGTAATATGTTGGTTGTGCTTAACCAATTGTATGTGTGTAGTGTTTTACAAGGCAATCACTCAGTCTTGACATCGTCTGGCCTGACGCTTGGCAGATAATCCGGACCAACATTTCCATCTGTCGTTTCTGTATATCAAAGAAAGACGAAATAAGCGTTTCTGAACGCAAGTACTCTAATTTCGCGCTTGCTAAGATGAGACTTCTGTAAAACCGCACAGCGTTGCTCACAGATTTATTCCAGGTAGCATATGTGTTAACATGGTGTACTTTTCGGCCAGGCTAAAAGTAATACCAGGACAAACAAAAGCAGCTTGTAAGGGTTCCGTGTTCCTTCCTCACGATTCATTCCGGAAACAAGTATTCCTCCTGCGATTTTTTGCACTACTGTAGAAGTATAGTACCCTTGAAAATCGAGGTTATTCATTCATTTATTAGAGACAAGGACAATAGATCACGCGGTAATCGCTCTCCACGTTCTTTATATGCACAAACGTTTTTAACGTTTCTGTATCCCACTCTATAGTTGTTGAAGATTGACAGTGGTCGAACCAAGGGGTGTCGATGAAGCCAACGTTCAACAGTTGCTGCCCTGGCGAATACAAGTCCCTTTGTCGAAACGTTGGCTTCGGCGACATCCCTTGGTTCTATAGCCTGTTAATCTCTTCAAGCCACCATCTTCTGAACCTCTCTGTTGCTTTGGATTCCTACGGCTGTTGGTGGTCCAGTTTTCGTGGACACCAGGATTTCACATCGCCTGCCTTACCGACGTGCCACATATTACATCGGTATCTCTCTAACAACTGCGGATATGTGAACTTATCGCTCCTGCTTACGGACGCGCTGCGGTGACTCGGTGGCTATGACATTTTACTGCTAAGCACAAGGACGCGTGTTCGATTCGATTCTTGGCCGCCGCGTTCGCATTCACACGGGTGCAGAATGCAAAGAACCCTGGTGTGCTTAGATTTAGGTGCATGTTAACGAACCACAGGTGGTCGAAATTATACAGGAAACCCCTACTACGGTGTCTCTCGTTGTCCTTCTGTTGCTTTGGGACGTTAAACCCCCCAATTAAAATCAGATCGCTCCTGCTTTTAGTGTCACGTCAAAATCCATATGTGCGCCCATTTATTCTTTCTATTCACACAGAATTAATTTATCGTAATTTCTAGTGTTTTGAGCGTGACGCTTCACATTATTTGGTGACACTATGTTAAGGCACCTGGAGCTGCACAGCGGCAGCGAGAACGTTGGTTTCCAGGACAACGTGCTCCAGGACTGCCGTCGCACTGCTGACCGATAACATAACCTAAGCTGAACTTATTACGAAAGCACATTGAATTTAACTGTCTGATTACCTCATGATTATCTCACGCATTATAGTGACCTTCACGTGTCCTTCACAATGCTTATGGACGGAAGAGCAATATAAACTTCCGTTCTGAGTGAACACGTTGTAGATTTTGGGCACCTGTGTAAGAGTGGTCTTCTCGTTTCTTTTTTTTTTTTTTTTCTCGCAGTTTGTGACGAACGTGTGCTGGAACTCTGACGGTCCTGGCCCGGTGTGGCGGTAACAGCCACGTCCGCGCACCGCCCCAGCGTTCCCTGTGGATTACGCCAAGGCAGAAGAGACCAACGTTGCTTCACGGCGGATACTGTGTGTGGGTGCCAGTGCGCGCGTGTTTGGTGCCATCGCGTTCTGTGTCAAGCGGGCTCCATGAGCGAGCGTGACCTGCCTAATGCGGCGGCGCCTGTGACCGCCCCGTCGTGTTGTGCATCGCGAGACAAGTGCCCCCTTTCAAGGAGAGAATGAAGTGTGTTGCGTGATCAGTGGTGCACCTTTGCAATCTTCACACCTTTCGGATATAATGCGCTGGTCTCGCGCCCTCTGGCGTGAGGTCCGCTGTAAATAGGTGCTCTGGTAAGTTCGGGAGGCATAAACTGTAGGAAAGCTAAAGTATGGAAAGTGGGGTGTTGTGGATGAGGAATGTCGCGACGCCCGGACGAAACCAAAAGTGCACGAGTGTGCCCGAAGCCGCTGCCTGTGCCGCGGATAGGTCGTCGTCCCCCACGGTTGCTTGCACTAATGGTCGTCACACTTTCACACTTCGCCCGCACCTATTCGAATGCCAAGAAAGACCATTGGCGGTGTAGTAAGAATACGTAACACGGTCGAATGAGGGCGTAATGGCCCTGGAATAACTCATAACAAGTAGCGAAGGTTTGCTGCGCGTGTTGCGACATATATTCCAGTTCTGTGTTGCTGGCTGTCGCTGCACACACACACACACACACGCACGCACACGCACGCACACACACACACACACACACACACACACACACACACACACACACACACACACACACACACACGCACACGCGCACACACACACACACACACACACACACACACACACACACACGCACAATGGTGCGTTAACAATGCGTGCCGCACAAGCTCAGCGTCCAAGCGCGTGCTCGAGGGAGGAGAAAAGCCGTGCACTGTGCTCTTGGAGGCACGTCGCGGTCCGTCCACCTTTGGTTTCGACCACGGCTCTTCACATTGTGCTCTCGTTGTCGTCCGATCTGCGAATCTGGAAAATTGCGAATTCGCTTCATGGGTGCACGCGGCAAGGCGAACCGATCGCATGGCAACCGTTTCACCTTGCCGTTCGCTCGTAGCACACTGCAGCTGTCGTGCTTCCATCATGCTGTGCGTTTATTCGTTTGTTTTTTTTTTCAAAGCTTTATTAGACGAAACGCTCACGTGCACGCTCAGCACACATTTAAGCGTTGTCATCACGCGGTGCGCAATTCTCTGCGCTCGTATGTGCGCGTTGCTTTTAAGAAGTACCGGCCCGGTGAAACTTGCCAGCGATAGAGGCTGGTTGTGTGGCACCGCGACAGCACGTCAGTCTTTCGCATCGGAACGCACCGGCGACTGAATGAATGTATTTACCCGCCGATCTCCGCTGTCATCATGGTCAGCAAACGTTATAGTGAGACTAAACGACAACAAATAATTGAAATGAACGAGGAGAAAAAAAAAAAGAAAAAGCCGTATGATTATTACATTGGCGCTCGATTCGGGTCCGCATGACGTCTGCGCGTTGTCAGTGGCCGCGCTTTGCCTTTAATACAACTATTAGCACAGTGACAACCTCAGCAGTTCCACGAACTGCCTGGATCTTTTTGTCTGCAGGCACGCGACCGGGGCGGCGCCTTGAAAGGCTCTCGGTTACAATAGGCTGCCTGGAATGACAGCAGCTGCCATTTTGCTGAGTGTTTCTTGACCTGAACTCTGATATATTGCCGACGACAAAAAAAAAAAATAAAGAAAGGAAGAAGCACGCCTGCGCAGGATTCGGGCGAACGTAAACAATAGAAAGAACAGCACGACAAAGAAGGGCCGGTGCGAGCAGCACAAGTACAGTCAGAATCAGACTTGTCTGGAGCAGTCGAGCAGGTGGCTGACGGCTGCATGAGCTCTCAGTAGCTGCTAGGTTCGAGTTATGTTGGATACGAGCGCCAGAAGCCTGCATGCGGCATGGCTGCTCGTGGCTATTTGCGTTATCAGATTTTGTCACGAGTGATGGTGAACGGAATCTGCGCTTTCTTCTTGGCCTGCTTCGGCGCGTGCAGCGGCCGCCGCTGCTGATAAGAGAGCGAAAATGAAACATTCCTATCTGGTTGAAGCCGAAAGATTGGCAGTGTTTGAAGTTATACATTTTTGCTTTAGACCATACCGAAAGAGCGTAGCGACTTGATGAAACACTTCAAGCAGTATATAGAATAAACGGTGAAACTCCAGAAGCAGTAAGAGGAAGCTTCTTTACCTTAGGGAACGCACAATAAAAGGCTGAAATTGTTTATCTGGCCTTTACCATACCGAATTTGACACGGTTTGGTGAATTAAAATGAAGCGAAAATCCATAACTGTAGGACGCAAAGGTTATCAACAAAAATTTCGTCTTTTTTTTTTTAGATATTGTTGCATCTCGGGACACTTATAAAGAGAATGATAGTGCGTCATACGGAGCTCCAAATTACATCGCTAACTTGGAAAGATAGTTTTGGGGTACTAAGCTTTGTAATAACTTCAGATAGCTTACTTATTCTATACATCAAATTTATCCACTTCCCATGCTCTAAAATACGGCATTTTGCAAAACAAAGAGATATGTTATGGTGCAGCGAGAAGCTAAGCATTACACATAATTTGATATTCTTCTGCACTTTCCAAAATTAATTCAATGATTTCAAAGATATTATTGGAGTGAGTTACAGGATTTTTGAAAGCATATGATACTTCAGCATACCCCGGAGCCACTGAATGTGAAAGCCGAGGTTTGCCCTTCGGTTAAGATTTGTTTTAACGCAGCATTACTGCAAACGAGCATCAATTTGCTGTCTTAAAAATTTATTGGGCGGATATTTCAACAAATGAAAGTAAATAGCTCGGCAGACATATCTGAAGCCGTGTTTCAAGTGGGTATGACACACATGATTTATTAAGCCTCTCATGAAAATACATAAATAAATATAAAGCAGCACGTTCACTCACTCTGATCAAGCGAAACTAAAGAAAGAATATATAAGTGCAGCACTGAAATGCACGAACTCAATAAACAACCTCGCCGTTCCATAACAGACGCGATCCTTCGAGGGAGGGAATCGTAGAGCGAAGTGACGGGCAGAAGACGATGGCGCTCCCACTCTTCTTGAACAGCTGCCCAGAGTTGGTCAGCTGTGGCTGTCGTTAAACCCACCCTTCTGCTCAAATTTTGCCTCACCAGGCCCCAAACATTCTCTATCGTGTTCAGGTCTGGGCTTCGTGCAGGCGCCACTCAAACGTTGAGATGCATAAGTTGTCCAGCAATTCTTTGACGCACCTGGCTGAATGCACCGACGCTTCACCTTGCTGAAGCAAAAAAAAAAAAATGCCATCGGGAAATGGTTCTTCGAGCACGGAAGGCATCGGAGTATATTGCAACGAGTACATGTAGTCGTGTACATGCGAGCTTCGTGGAGCATCCGTCTTATCGTTGGCAGGCTGACACTTGTCAAGCCGAGCTCAGCCCTGATATATTTACTACAAAATAAATTTTCGCGCCTAATAGATAATGCACCATACCTTAGCCACACTGCCCCACTGCTTAGAAAGCATCAACTGCTTACACTGTGGAATGTTATGAACAGAAAGATAGCGTTAGCTAGTTACCTTCAAATGCATTCCGATCCTACGGCTTTTTTTCATCAGTATCTAACGAAAACACACACCTACAACACCCGGCACATATGTTACAATAAGGAAAAAATACGTACGAACTAGAGCACCCAGAAACTTAGCTACAGAATTTCCAGTTTTTTAAACGATCACCATCCTGCTGTAAACATTATCCAGGAAAGTAAATCATTCAAAGCTTTCAAAAATAACATCACTGTGTATCTGTTGTCACTGCAGGCACGACCACTCCTTTTTTTTTTCTGTTGTTTCTTACAGCATTTCTTCCAATTGTACATAAATGTTCAATATGAAATAACTCCCGTTTCAATGTTACGAACCACTCTGTATTTCTATCTCGTTTAGTGTTTATCTTATGCGCTGAATGTCTTGTGCTCTCGAATGGGAGCAAGAAGGGCGCAGACTCCGTGTCAGGCATCCACTTGCCTTTTGGTCTGCGCCGTAGGCAACTGTACCATACGTTGTCTGAATAAACTCTTTGACTCTTTGACTTTGAACCCAACAGTTATACACCGAGAGGCGGCGCTCGTGCAGCCGTCAGCCGGCTACTCGACTGCTCCAGACAAGTCTGATTCCGACTGTACATTTGTGTTATGCGCAATGCCTATTGCACTGTTCGCAGAAGGCAAACGCGCGGAAAGCTTTGAGCTGTACGTTCGCCCGACGTTTGGCTGGCGACTTTCGCTGTAGTGGACCGGCCGAACGCCCCAGCTCACTTCACGTCGCTGCACAAAGCCGGAACATGCGCGCACACGTGTGTGTCTTGTTGATTGTGGGGCTAATGTCCAGGATTAGCGTGTATTAGCACGATGAGCTTACGCGCCGCTCTTGTGCGCTCACCATCTGGCCCAATCATTATCTTCATCTTTCTTGCGTGAAGTCGCTTCGTTTGAAGTGCATAGGATACTAACATGACGAGTAGTACGCTTTATAGCCAGCTCAAGTCAGTCTAGCGAATACCTAAGAAATGAGCGGGGAATATCTGGAGAGAGATATGAGGTGCGTCCGATGCGACGTTGCCTTTCGCAGGTGTGAACAAGAAGAATGACCTTGAAAATTTGTATTTTATTTTACTGGGCAATAATACTAGCGCTTCCTCAAAAGTGTGTACCCCTCAAGCCCGATTTAACATCCCAGCGAGAAACTTTTCAATAATATTGATAATGAAAAGACGATTGAACACGTTCTTTCGCAGTCTCTTCATGGAAAGGAAAAGTGCCAAGAAAAGCGATACGTTACGAAACATATTCAGCGCTCCCCTTTCTGCGGAAGCATTAAATGCGCTGTTTTCATTGTGTAGTCTTTCGCAGTAGCGTCACGCGTACAACTTGCTCTCACGCTGCCCAGTTCACCCTAAAAATTATTCCGGAATAAAAATATATTCCATTTACCGAACATATACCGTGACATCCAACCTTTTTCTGGCCTCCGACACACTTAAGGCTGGCTGTCACGAACCTAATGCCTCAATTTGTTTGAAAAAGTTCGTTAATGACGATCTGTTTTTCTCTTTCTTTTTGTGCTTAAACTTTTATCGATACCAAGGAAGGCACGGTTCTGAGTAGGTTTTCTTTCTTCTTTTTTGTCAGTTTTGGCAGCGGAGAGGCCTCTCCAGTGACGTTTTCTTGATTTCTTCAAACGCAATACAAAATACCTTTTTCTTCTGTAATCGAAGTAATATAAATACTGCTGCTTGTGGGTATTTCAAGCGTTTCGCCCTATCCGCGCCAAGTTTTGAAGTCTCTGTTTTGTATTGCAGAGGCCCTATATACGCTTGGCGCGTCCTGTATCGCGCTGCAGCTGCCATTTCTTTCGAATGCCATGCGCTCAGTATTTCTTCAAGACGAACGCTGTGTTCGGTTCTGCACGACAGGCTTTATAAAAAAATTTTGAAGCCACTGCTCGCTTGAGCAGGTGAACCGAGTTTCAGCATTCGCCCTTTTACCGATGCAGCTTTGGAGAACAATTAGAGAACTTAGCTTCCAAGAACTCTTGACAACAAGTTTTCTGTGGTCGTAACCATGCCGTCACAACGTGGATAACAAGGTATCGTTCTGCTCTGATTAATTTTAGACAAGATGCATGTATACATTTCTTAATCCTCTGCGCAACATTTATTCAGTGGGACGTACAGGAACGGGCGCTCTGTCAGACAATTCCCCACATTTTCGTCAGTTCCCTAGGCTGCTGTCTTGTTTATGGTTGCCTGAATAGAATGAAATGAACATAACGACAACCATTTGAGCGTTTAGTTTGATACCCTAGACAGGAGAGAAATGGAACGGATGGAGAAAAGAGGGAGAGATACTTGTAGTACCGCAAGTGTGACGGTGCGCTACTCTAGCGAAGGAATGGAGCAGGCATTGAAGACAGAAATGCGCAGCCCAATCTGGGGTCAAACAATTGTAGCGCAAATAAAACACACAAAGTCGGAGCCCACGGGAGCTACACTCGCATCTAATTCATTAGAGTCACCTACAAGACCAGAACCAGCAAAGCAACTCGAAAACGAAAGGCAAGGAAATTTAGTTTCTAAATTGACACGCGGAAGTATCGCTGACGCAATCCGTGCCTCTTTTCCTGATATGAAAAGCCTAAAAAAAAAAAAAAAGAGAGGAGCCATTTTGCCCTGTGTAGGTGGTCGACCAGCGAAGCTGCTATGGTGGTATAAATTATGTTGGTATAGGGTTTTGTTGGTAATAATAATAATATTTGGGGTTTTACGTGCCAAAACCACTTTCTGAATATGAGGCACGCCGTAGTGGAGGACTCCGGAAATTTTGACCACCTGGGGTTCTTTAACGTGCGCCTAAATCTAAGCACACGGGTGTTTTCGCATTTCGCCCCCATCGAAATGCGGCCGCCGTGGCCGGGATTCGATCCCGCGACCTCGTGCTCAGCAGCCCAACCCCATAGCCACTGAGGGTTTTGTTGGTACGTAGCTATACATATAATTATGTATATGTCATTTATGCGAAATACAAGGAAATATCAGGCGCACACCACGTCATAAATACACATAGCTACCGCCGAAGGGCTTTTACGACGCCGCTCTAAAGACGCAGGTGTCGACGCAGCTGCGACGGAGCGCCGTTTACACGCAGGTGGCCGTTAAACCGAGTCTTGACGTGAGCGACGATATGCGTTGACCGGGGCGCAGTTCAAAGAAGTGCACGAAACAAAACACGTACGTTTGTTTGCGATTTAGCATACTTCCTAGCTAATTAGCTGAATGAAACTTGGAAGGACTAGAGTTTTATTCTAGCGGACAAACATCGGGCTGCCCTTTTCCCTCCCGTAGATATCCATGTATTGACAGCAGACGGAAATTCCACAATATTTACAACTTCAATGTGAACTACGTATTTGTGACAAGTAAATAAAACTCGCCGTAATGTTAGATTCGTCTTAGCGGCTAATTGTCACATAGTTTGTTTCGGTATAGTTTTGATAAAATAAGAGTTACAGCCGTTTTCTGTAACCATACTCCCTTCGTAGATGCCCATGTATTGACAGCCGTCGGGAATTCTGTGATGTTTACAACTTCACTGTGACTAATTATGAGAAGTAAACCAAACTCGGCGTAATGATAGAGTCGACTTCGCTGCAAATTTCAGTATGATCTTTTTTCCAAGATACATAAATTAGTTTTTTTCCAAGATACCTACATACATTGATTGCCCCAAGGCGTTTTCTATTGGCCGCCACGATTTTTCCGAAAGGTAGCCACATAGACAACTTCGCTGTAAAATTTGCGTGCAGCAGTTTCCCTGCTTCTTCAGTCTCGTGAAACCAAGGTTCGCACTTGCAAATCCAATGTGCAGTTTGATGCGCATTGCCTTTATTCCTAGGTGACTGTCTGTGCTCCCGAGCATCATCAAAGGTTTTCCTCGCGAAAGTGAAATGGTTGAAGGAAAGGAGACAACGTTCGCTCAAACAACAGCTTCCAGCGGTGACGCTACCTAGCGTTGTAGCCGGCCGGACGCGTCGTAAACACAGTGCACAGGGTGACACAGTATCTGAAAGGGAGGGTGTGCGTTCAGTGTGACGTTTTCACCGCCGCTTCACGCGCCGTCTTGGACCGAGCAACTCCACACTGCTCTCGCCATTCAATTAAATATTATTAATAAAGATGTTCTACTCTCTCTCTCTCGCGAGCGCTGTAGTGCAGCCCCCCGAAATTCTCACTCATGGCGCGTTCACAACTCACCCGCAAAACTTTTCTCCGTTGACCCTGAACGCGGGTTGAATTTCTTCGCTGCTTATGCGTGAGGCTGAAAATCGAGTCGTGCACTATGCGCAAGCCACTGCAATCCCCCTCCCCCTTTATTTTCCTCTCTCTCTTTTTGTGAATTCCGTATTGCAATGTCTTTTTTTTTTTTACGGGTGTGGAAAGCGGTTGAGGGAAAAAAATAATTAAGAAAAAGAAAATAAACAGCGTCCTTCACGGCTCGTGGCATTTGCAGACACTCTGTTCTGTGCTGCGCGCGTGCTCACCCATAATTACTGTCGCACACTTGCCATGACAACCGCAAGTCTTATGCTCCTCTTGCATTAGAATAAATTTAAAGTGAAGGGGAAGGAAAGCCCGAACCACCAAGGTATTGAAGGCTTAAAGCCAATTGGAAATGAAATAATGTGGGGTGTGTTAACCAAAAAATATACTTCAATCGAAAAAAAAGAAAGAAAGAAAGGTAGAAGTAATAATAACAACAGGTGCGGGAGTTAACAAGGTAAGTTAAAAGGGCATGAATGCGAGCTAGTTGGTACGAATCCATTGGGGGGGAAAAAAGAGAGGAAGAAAACATCGCGAAATAAATACGGACAAGGGAGGAACACGGGACAGGCGCTGACTGCTAAGTAGTTGGGTTTATTGTGCTCAGGCACAAATATACCTTTGAAAAGAAGTTTGTGGGCAGGTCAAATTGTCATGTACTTCCGTCAACTGATTAAAAAGTGAACCCGCAAGAAGGAAACTAAAATGCTCTATCAGATTAGTGGCGCAGATACCGAAACTCTTCGTCAGTAAGAGCGATCGAAGCATGCGTCAGCGCTTAAAAAATGAACGAGAAATGAAAGTAAGGTTCGACGGATGGCAGGGACAGAATCAAGGTCGTGTTGGCTAGAGTATGACAAAACGGAGAGCACCTTCCGAGACAGGAGAGAGAAACGACTTAAATCCGCGCAAAACACGAAGACGTACAAAAGGTATGTTAAGTGACGAGAAAATGGAAGTGCGAACTGGAAATATGTGATACAGAAATAAAGGGGGGAAAATGGGAGACACGAGAATGAACAGAAATGTGGATGACGCGTATTTCCTTGATCGAAGAGCCAACCGAGTGATATTTTTGTCGAAGCGTCGGACAACGCAGTAACTGTGACGAGTGCCTGCAATGCGACGTGCCGCATGGTTTCCTCCTCGCCGCGCGAGAGCCTCCGACGCTGCTTTGGGAGAACGTCTGGCTTGAAGGAAGAACGTGGGCATGGGAGAACTTTTGCATCTGCGCTTGAAGAGAGTAGGTATTGAGCTTGTTTGGCGGGCCTGCGCAGAGTTGCACGCGCATGTTGCTGACACGCAAAAGAAAACACAACACACGCCTAATCCGTCTGGATGTGGCTCGATCAGCTTTCTTGACCTTGTACTCTGCGCCAAATCCAGCTTCTAGGTCCGCCACACGTACATATATGATTCGCTTCCTTTTTCACGCATTTTTGTTCGGTAAGGAACCACGTCTGTGCGCTTGCCAGAAGCCAAGAATTCTTGCGCATACTAAGAATATCAGTTGTATCGCAATTTCTTATGATTTACATAAAAATAGGCTTCGCGAATATCCGAAATTTCGAATCGAATAGTCCCCGGTGTTCGATTGGATGAATGACCATTCGAAGTTATTGAATATTCGTTTATTATCGGAGTATTCACATCAATTGGAGTACCGAGGGAGCCAGAACGATGCATGTAAGGACTGTTCCGAATTATCCAGCCGAAGTATACCTGCGCTTGTTGCACAAGGGTCCATCAGTGCCGGAGCGAAATGACCCACGGGGTACGTCAGTTCCGCTCAACGATTCCCAGTCATTCAATAAGAAAGGCTGGCTTTTAGGCAGTCTATATGCGAGGGCGTTCCGATTTCTCATTTGGCCAGTTTCACTGCATTTTCATTCTTTTAAAGCAATGTGCGGTGTTACATAGTATCACACTTCTCTCCTTCAGGGAAAGCCACACTGTATACGTGCATATGGCAATAGGCTGTTCCGTTGTTCCATTTCTGTCATTGCCATGTGCCCTGGATAACAGGAAGCAGTTGTCCATCATTTACAAGCCCCTCAGTTGTCCGAACTTGCATAAGTATGAATGATAATAAAAGCATGTGTCGGTGTGTAAAGCCTGGTTTGAGCTCCTGGCCGCTCTTTTGTGCCACTTAAATTGCATGAATATGGCCTCGTGAAAAACGTGAATGCTCGCTCAACTCCCCCGCACACCGCTAGTTTTCGGCACCGTTAAAAGTAAAAGTTGTGAGTCGCACATGGCGTCACAGCCTCGTCGCGTGGAGATAATGCATTTAACATTCTGCAACCTATATATCCGAGATAGGGCGACGCAGCGCTGTCTGATATCGGAGGCCATCGTGCAACAGAGCTTCTTCGGCGTAGCGCACTTCGGTATGGCGCGTTAAAAGCACAGTGTGTTTTTATCCATGCAGCGGCCGTGCCATGCCTGTGGTTGCATCGGGTGCGCGCCCTGTGCGCCTCGTAACCTACCCCGCCCTCGCCCGCTCCTCTCATGGCGCAGCTCCTTAGCTGCTGCCGTCCCAAATCGTATACGTTTCGTCTTCCGTGAGCGTTCTCCCGTAACCTTTGCTCTTACGTAACCGGCAAGAACTTCCGCGATAAAGAGTCTGTACTCGCCACCGCTTTCGTCGGATTGCCCGCCTCGCTGGGCATGGGCCACTTAGCTGAGGAAGTTTTACGCCACTGGGTAACTTGGCGCGAAATTACAGCGGCTACAAAGGCTCAGCGGCTATAAAGGCTCTTTTTTCCTTTCCGGCCGAATTGTCTAGGTGGGCCCGGATCACATGAGCAGCTGCTTACCGATATTCACGGAAACCTGTATGTTTGTATAACAAACCTATGTAACAGAATGTTTCCTGACAGCATCAACCTCTTAGCCTTAAGCTTGCAGTCCATCGAAGAGGCTTCTAAAAGGCCTTGACGGCAGCTCAAACAGCGTGTTGCGGCTCGAGGTGGCGTTTGGGCCAGGAATCCATTGACAAGTACGTCCGGTAGTAGGAATGAAGGAAAAAGGGTTTATTTTACATCAGTTACACTGGCTCCAGATACGGAAGCCCACTTCATGCAGGAGCATATATATGTCTTGAGTTCACACCAGGGCACGTCAGCACCTACCACTGCACGAAAGGTCTCTGCTTTTAATGCCGTCGTCTACCCTAGGCGACTAGACTAGGGAATCTGATGACTGTATCGCGGCCAATCACAATCGTCGAATCGGTCGCAATATCCCACGTATGATATCGCACCGTTCCACCGCAGTTCGCCTCCGATGGTGCTAAATGCGATGGTGCTAAACGCTCAAAAGGCAAGTGCGAATATTAGATAGATAGATAGATAGATAGATAGATAGATAGATAGATAGATAGATAGATAGATAGATAGATAGATTCAGATATCCCCAGACTCCAGTGACTCTCACACAAAGAACACAATGATGCGAGCATCAATTGTGAGTTCTGGAATCCTGCCCCCGAAATTAAGCGGCATACCCCTCCCCCCCCCCACTTCCCTCCCCGTCCACGCCACCACTCTTCTCACACATTCCTAAAGCGCCGACGAAACAATTAGGCTGTCAACATTTTGCTCCCTTTTAAAGCGAAAGCTGTGTATGGCTAACCTTCCGTAGTTTTTTCTGCGTCCGTCAACAGAAAAAATAATCATGTGGGCCGATCCTGGTGATAGTGCAGAAAGGGTCCAAGCTCAATGCCACATACACCTGTGGGCTTGAGGACCTCTAACGCGTCCTTCGGTATCTTCGGGATGGGCCCACATATGGAGTGCTTAATGCCTGCTTCACTTCCGCCGCGGGTCGGCCCGGCATTGCACCACCGTCGGGATCGGCCCACGTATGGGGAGTGCTTAATGCCTGCTTCACTGCCACCGGGGGTCGGCCTGGTGTTGCAATATATTTTCGGGCCGACCCGCGGCGGAGGTGAAACACTTTGCTTTTCGCTCGAGAGCTTTGACTGTCGTCAGTTTTCGCTGTCATTCCGTCCTCGCAGAGTGGAATGGCTGTGAATTTTTTTCACTCCTTTTGGATGGCGGTAGTTGTCAGCATCTCCTAGGGTGTGAAGGCCTGTTTTCTCATCGATTCGGTGCCTGAGCGATTAACTCGAAATGAGTTCAGTTGTCACCATCTATTTACCGATCACGCGCATCGCTATTGCTTCGTTAGTTCAATCTTCTTTGTTTAGACTGATCCAGGGACCAGGAAAGGGATTCGGTTCGTAGTCAGCTGGTCTGTATATATGCTCGTGGAAAGAGTTGCGGCCGGAGAAGACGCCAGTTGCGTTTAGCTTTTCCTTTTGCTTCATTATTTCCTCGAGTGACGGCTCGCCGCGACGCTGGCAGATCCTCGGAACCATATACCCGCGATATGGGTTAGGTGAAGTGGAAAATGAAATAATGCGAAGCAGCGTCCATTATCAGACCCTGCAATAACCGTTAAACCCATAAGCAATATGAATGTAGCCCGTTACGTCGTCTGGCTTTTCCCTAATTGTGCAGCACTTTTCGTGCAAAATTGACAACTGGAAACAACAGTCGCAAGGTATTGAGAAAGTAAGCGATCTACTAAGGGAGAGAGCCAAGGCCAACAGCCAAACAGGAAGGAAAAGCGAAAATTAAAAAACTTAAGCGTTGTTTGTGAAAATATTTATCGATCAACATCTCTTTATTTAAAAAGGAAGTAGAGAATACGCCGCCGGAAGTGGATAATAATTCCGCGTGTTTTGAATGACGCTTCTACAGTTATCAATCGAGCCGCCTGACGTAGCCACTTCTCCGCTGTGCTAATGTGGGTGTTTTTCTAACCTTCTGCGGCGCGCGCAGTATGTCTAGAACCGCAGCGTCCTGCGCTCTACGCGGTTGTATACGGGACTGCTGACCACGCATCATTACGCAACTTCCCAAATAATAACGCGAGTCGGTTTTGCCATTTGGTCGAGCATTAAACGGGGGATACAAAAGAACTGTTAGTTTTCCCCAAATATATATTTATCTATAATTCTTCCAGAGCTAATTAAAAAAGCGCTACGAGAAGTCTTTATTTGACACTTTCGCTTGTTTACTTGTTCTTGGCAGTGTTCTTCCTGCGCTTCTTTCATGCGGAAGTCCATTTGATGTGGTTTCTTGTTTGCCAAGTAAAGGAGAGGTGTATCTCACACGCGCACGTGTGAGATACACCTCATTTCAATTCTCTTTTGCGGGTTTACGCGTCTTTGTTGCGAGGGGTGGGCATTATTCACATTTGTGCTAGTAAAAGTACCTCATCCCCCCTCATCTGCATAGAAAAGTTACGGTACGTGATGCGTACGCGGCCGCTGCCTACGCACGCATCCAATTCTTGCGTGCGCGTACGTAGGGAACCTTGCGTGCTGCTCTCGTGGTTGTCGTTTGTTCGGGAGAGCGCGAGACAAAAGATTTTCCCAAAAATGGCAGCGTCAAAGGCGACCTGCGGAAGGCTGTACTTTTCAAAGGCCTACGATTTGTCTTTGCTGCGTGAAGTTAACGCGCAGAAACCATTCCAGGATCCTGCATGGTGGGAACGCATAGCGAAAATAGGAACTTTGTGTTGGAGAAAGTGTTCACTGTGTGCTGTTCGCGCGAAATGCTCGACCTGCTGTTGGCGCAGTTCGTCGCAAATGACCGTGCCAGCCTCAGAAAGCAAGTACTCGGTTTTTATTTTTTTCGATACGATTCGTGTATTTCGTCCGTATTAAAAGTAGAGTCTCTTAAAGGCCTGAATATAGTTCGACGAAGCGGGAACGCGCCCATACGCTACATCACGTTAGCGAGATCAAGAGCGTCAAGTTCGACCGACGGTTCGACGTACTGGCGGACGCGGCCAATGCGCTCCGACGCGCCCGGCGTCTAACGCTCGCCCGGTTACGTACGTAGGCATTTCGCAATACTAAAAGCCCTAAAGTATAAACCCCATGCAAGCGATCTTGCGCGCGACAGCGACAAGCGACGCGATGTAGATGGCTGTCGCGTTCGCTCGTCGCCTACAAGTCGTACCCCATGCGAGCGATGAATTCGAGCGACGTCTCCCCAGTGTTGTCGGTATGAGGGCAGCAATATAGGAGCCGAAACTAGCGTGACGCATGCTTTACTAACTTTAGTTGATGTGTTTTACTGTAAAAAGCAGCGTAAAATATTTCTGAAGCTCTTCCCGTATATATAGGTTCTTATCTTTGTATGTATAAAAGTTCGATCGTTTGCTCGTTCCGTGCGACAATCGGAAGTACTTGAGTTATGTACATCCAGTTCCGGCTTCGCGCTACTGGCTAGTCGCTCATAGCACTTCCGGGCGACGAGCGACAAATTCTATCGATTTGCAGAACCGAGCGATCGCGCGACAAGACCGAGCGATCTGTTTAAGCGACGGCCCGATCCGTCGCTCGAAGACGTCGCTCGTCGCTGTCCCGCACAAAATCGCGCTCATGGGGTTAAGCCATAACGCGACACGCGCTCCTACGTTCCGCAAAGCACTTGCGTGCTGCGTACTTATCGTCATGGCACAGTAGTAAAACTGTCTATTTTAGATTTTCTTGGTCAATAGCACCTAAGTTCCTTCCGTTCCAAGGTGATTGCGAACTTAACTGAAGTGATGTGTAGCTCATACGGGACACGTATACATCGCGTAGTGCCTCAGTTTAAATCACCCTAAGAATACTCGGGCAGCTTTCTTTTCGCAGTCGCTTATGGTTGCAAGTATACACTCAACGTTAGACTCTCCCCGCATAACATACACAAAATGCCAAGTCGCTTTTATATTGACGCACCTGCGTTCCGATGCTTAACCCTGTCTCAATATCCTGTACCGTCAACCGACCTGCCGTGGTGAGGTGAGGTGAGGGCCACACTAATCCGGCATTGACTAGTTGTCTTTTATGGCCATGTAATACTCACATTGTATTTTCTTTTGCCAAGCCGTAATTAAAAAAAAAAAACCTGCCGTGGTGAAGTGGTTAGAGTACCTCACTTGTGAGCGAGATAACGTGAGTTCGAATGCTTCTTTCAGGCTCTTTTTTTTTTTTAGCTCAGAAATTTTTTATCAGGGTATAAATGCCTAATCTCATTAATTACACCTTTGCGGAGCATCGGAAAGAATGATCGTTACTCCCTTGAGGAGCATCGGAAAAGGGCAACTGTTAGTCCTCGAAGGAGTAACCGCATGGAGAGTAACAGTTCATCCCCTCGCACTTACCCGATAAGGGGAGGAATGGTTGTGGCAGATCAGTTCCTCCCCTAAAGGAGTAACCTCAATGCCCCATTTCCTCCTTTTCCTTGGTAAGCTTTAATTCTCCTCTATTAAGTTCCGCTGCTAGCTCAGTAAGTGAGCAATTTAAACTTAATGGAGGAGGATTAAAGTTCACCAAAGAATTTCCTCAGAGACGCGTAATACAGTTTCTAGTCATTTCCTTGGTTTTCGAACAAAATCACGTGTGTTGGCAGTACTCCCCTAGATCCTCGAAGCCATTGTTAAACTTTCAATCCAAGAATTCCAAAGTAGTAAAAAATGAATTGCCATGTCATGCCTTAAGTCTCCTCTCACCAGATCGTGCATGCACAAAATGAGAGCAAGTTTTAATGCACAGGTCCGGCGCATATTAAAAGCAGGTTATCCTATCGTATACCAGTGGCCACTGTGGCTGAACTCCTAAAGAAGTCGATTTCGAGCGGGACAGACGTGATTACAGAAAACAGTAATAGCAAGAAAAGAGTATTAGCTATTCCTTACATTCATTCAGCATGCACTGTCTTAAAAAAGTTACAAGTATATATGGTGTTAATGTTGTTTTTACTGCTCCCATTAGGCTAGGTAAGGTATGCGTTGGCGTGCAGAGAAAAAAGGAGCAGGTGAAAGGCAAAAAAAGAACAGATGTTTGTCCAGCGAACCACAGCAAGAACAACAATTTTACTGATTGTCGTTTGGATGTGGTATATAAAGTTCCCTTTAGCTGTGGCCATTTCTACGTATAGGGCAAACGGGGCGTTGTATCAATCAGAGGCTAATGGAACATAAAAGGTCGTTAACCAGTGCCTTATAATCTTTCCTTACATTGCCAAGACTGCCAAGATTGTAACGGCACGCCTGAGTTAGATGAGTGCGCAATATTGTACAGACATAGGAATGAAGATACGCGTCTTATGATCGATGCATGGCATATCAATAATGGTGGAAGTGCGTGCGTGAGTCAGTACCTTACGTAAGGAAAAGATCAATTGCCTTAACAGCTATCTCTCACGTAGACCGGTACGTGTACCCGATTGACACGTGGTGCTACCATTCCAGAGCATGCGCAGATGAATTTTGTGTCTTCTTTCTTTTTTCGCCTCAGTGCTTCATTAAGTTGATAGTCGGCGTTCGTGTTGTCCACTTCTCTTGTGTCCGTGTCTGCACGCCTTACCCCTTCTTTGCATTATGCAAAGCTATTGTCACTGCCATTACCAAATGATGACAATAAATACATCTACTCTTGTCTAACCCTGTATGATGTGCCACAGCTTCGCTGGTCATCCACCTCTACAGAGTGGAATGGCTCCATTTTTTTCTCTCTTTTTTTTGCGTTAAGTGAAGGCCACTGTACTACTAAATGCTAGAAAAAATGGTGACAAGCTTCGGAGATCCCGTAAATAATTTATCATAATAGCTTTTCTACAGGCAGTTTCGATTACGTTTCTCAGGAGGATACCGCGTCATGACATCCCGACATAATATTCTGTCACGTGGTAGCAAGACATTACGACGTTTTGACATTCGCTGCGACTCGCTAGGTCGCCTCGTATGCTGCTACTCGTGAGGGTCGATGTCGGGTTGGCTGTAGGCAGAGCTCGACTTGGCCGTCTCCAATGCAGGGGCTGGCACATACGGCGCGGTTGGCTGAATTGATAAAACCCATCAGTTTTCTAAAAGTAGCGCCATTCTTAGATCTTTCCGCCACCCCGCTCTCCCCGGCGTTTCCTCCTCCACGCCTCTTGTCGCCCCAGCCTTGTCCGCTCCTCCATTGGTTAATCCGTGTCACGTGGAAGCACGCGTCGCGCTTTTGTATATTTTTTTCTTTCCAGCGTGCTCCGGCCGCCATTGCTGGCCCAGTGCGACGAAAGTACGCACAGACGGATTGATCGCGGGAGGTCGCGGGATGGTATCGCGGTCGCGGCGGCCACATTTCGATGGCGGCGTTATGCAAAGACGTCACTGTCCCGTCCATTGGGAGCGCGTTAAAGAACCCCAGCTGGTCAAAATTAATTCGGAGTCCCCCATTACGGCGTGCCTATAATCAGATCGTGGTTCTGGCACGTGAAACCGAAGAATCATTTTTTCTCTGTCTTGTGTGCCTTGAGTGTTACAATTAAATCAACACTGCTTCCATGCGAGAACTTGCAGCGCAAAAGAAAACAGACGCATGCAGTATACAGATATAAAATGAGCACTTCAACAAAAGCGTTACTGGTGCTTATGAGGGGGAGGGGGGATAATCATTTTCGGAACCTCTGTCCAGTTGACCCAACAAGTTCGTTCTTGCTATCAAATTTCAACCACTTGCGTTGTAATAAATAAATAATGATTTTATGTTTTGATACGTTGTTCAAATTATCGATACTGTCTACGTGTGAAAACGTTGCTCATGGCCGCCTCAACCCGTGCATGAGCTACACACATAAGGAGCGAAGCAGAAGCGGCACCACCCACCCTAGTTGCTTAGTGGCTATAGGTTGTTGGGCTACAAAGCATGAGATCGCGGGATCGAATCCCGGCCACGGCGGCCACATTTAGATGGCGAAATGCGAGAACAACTGTGGTACTTAGATTTAGATGCACGTTAATGAACCCCAGGTGGTCCAAATTTCCGGAGTACCCCACTACAACGTGCCTCATAGTCAGAAAGTGGTTTCCGCACGTAAAACCCCATAATTAAATTTCTAATTTAGAAGCGGCCCTGTAGCTAGGCATTGCTGGCCCCAGACAGTTGGAATCTATCACGTGCCGGCCGAACAAAAGTATACTGCAGGTACGTAAATGAGCCTACGAAACCATGTAGACATACTTTCATGCAGTCAAAACCTGAAACAGGTAATTGCGCACGTGTTTGAGCACACCGTGTGCATGCGTCGTGTTTCAGCAACACTAACTCTCAAGGTGCGGGTGCTTTACGTCTTAAATAATGGTCTTTTTCTCTATTTTTTTCTGCGCAATTCCAACATGACATCATTAAGGCCAGTTTACTGACTGAAGAAGCAAAATCTCGCCTCAAGAACAGCTCCGCAGGGCTCGAACAAACTTTTCCACGGATTTCCTCCAGTAGCGCGTTAGCCGTCGTCTGCAACGGCAGGGCCAGCATAGGCGGCGCCACTGTCGAGGCCGTGCCGAGCGCGGGAGTGGATCGGAGGAGGAGGGAAGTGGTTGGCGCTACTTTTGAAGATTGAGGGGTTTGATGATGGGATGGATGGATGTTATGAGCGCCCCTTTGGAACGGGACGGTGGGTTGCGTCACCAAGTTCTTTCTATTATACTGCCTAATGTCCTACCTAGGTTAAAAAAGAAAAGAAAAACACTATGAACTCACACAATCAAATTTTCTGACCTCCTATTGCGAACTTTGCGTTTGTACGTCTCCGTTTTTTGTCGTTTCCCTACTTTTCTTCCACTTATCTTCCAATCGCCGCTTACTAATCACTATTGCGCACATGTTTAATTTTCCCCTGCTCTCGCTGAACCCAAGGGCTTCAAGGAGGCCAGTGGTACCTTAGTCGACCGCTGGGAAGACGTCTTCACATTCTATAAAACATGCTCCATCGTTTCCCCAGCTTTACCGTAACAAGCACATGCTTCTTCTTACTTCTTATATCTTGCTTTATAGGTGCGTGTCCTAAGGCATCCCGATCTCGCTTCGAAAAGTAATGAGCTTTTCTTTTGAGTTATCATAAATGGTTTATTTCATGATTTTGTTTTTTCCTCTTAAGTAGTTACTCATGGCAGGTTTCTTTTGCATTGCCGCCACCCATGAGATGATTTCAGCCTCTCTTACTTTCCGCCTGACGTTCTTTGTTGCTGTGTTGCCCGCCCTACAGGCCGCATACTTGCTGGTAAGCTTCCTAGTTCTTTTCCGTCACTCTGAACCAATGTTTTTCCTGTACACATACATCAACACTCTCCCAGTCCATTTACTTGCTTCCATATTCCTCAGTCGTTGTTCATGAAATGAGGCCATGGCGCGCCATCTCTCGGAAACTTGGAACGACTAATGGGTCCGTGTTCGCACCGGCCGCTCACTTTCACCATATCATTGCTGGGCAACGTGACAAAATGAAATATATTATTACACATATAAGGTGTCTTTTTTTTCAGCTGCCCCGAATTTTTAAAGGCATTACCTGTAGCAGATAATATAATTCTAATCCATGATCTAAATTACTCTATGAGGAAGCCATTACGTCTACAAGAAATCAAAATGCTTAATTGAATCATTAATATCACACTAATTAAATTTTCAAATAATTAATTCACGGCACATATTTCAATCTACGAATTGCAGCTAGTGAGTTTGCGTATCGACTTGGAACGAATTCTGAGGATGACATCAGGTTCGAGGTGTGAGCCGTCAAAGTTGGCAACCAACAAGATGGTAACCAACTTAATGGGGGGAAGAAGCAAAGCAAGCTTCGCATTAGAAGTGATACTGCGTTACTATTAGAAGACCAACGAGCCTAGTTAGTTCAAGCCCTCCTAGAAAAAATAAATAAGCACATTGGGACAAATGGATCCAATTGGTCTTTCAATTGGACTCGTTGCGACGAATGTCAAAAAATGAAAAAAAAAATACATACAAGAACCCTAGATGAGTCTTAACCTTGATAGGACATGAATATACTTGAAACTCCTTTCGAGAAGCTTGCTCATGCATTAACACATTATGGGAATTCTCTTCAGTGACATACCCGCCATTCACCACTTCACTATATCTCTGTCAGGTACTATGCATATAGGCTGCTCCACGTAACTTGAACCAAACCTTAAAAATATGCAAATGCCACGTAGCTGGACAGAACCGAGGCAATTTTGTTTTCCGCCCTTTGGAGATACTCAGGTTACTTATTTGTCGATGGTGCAATGCGCTTAAAAAAGGAGGACGATAGGTGAAGACGAGACACACATAGTGCAACTTTCAAGTTGTTTATTCGAACGTCGGGTCGTCACGTATGTGCGATTGACGTGCCTGACCTTGACAGAAAGGAACTACAGTTTTCGGACGTGTAATGAGTGTAGCGCGCTCACCAGGTGTCACGTGTGTGAGCGAATAAAAGGGACGACCCGACGTTGGAATAAACAAATTGAAAGTTGCGCTGTGTGTGTCTCGTCTTCACCTATCGTCCTCGTATTTTAAGCTCATTTACACCATCATCATGTCAAATCAACTGGCCCAACTATGTGTACTGACCGTATTTATTTGCATTCCACCTAATTACATAGTTAGTTTTAATTCATTCATCAGCTTCTCAATTATTATAACGAGATGAAAAGTGTAAATGAGAAAATTGTAGAGCAACATGAAGAACTCCCGAAACAGCTCTCTGTTGCTCAACACGTGCTTCAAGCATGAAAGTAGCCCGCAAATACACGAAAAATTGCCGCGTGAGTGCCCGCTGCGAAGCGAACCTATTGTGAAGCGGTTAATCATATTCTATGTGTAACGTAATGCAATGCGTACAATTGTCTTTATTTTAATTTCATGCAACGTGTAATGTCATGAATTGTTTATGCACCGCACAGGTCAGAACTTTAATGTAACGTTTATTTTTTTTATGCACTATTCAAAAGTTGTGCCAAAATTCCAAACACCAGTTCAGGTGAATGCGCACTGTCGGACGTCGGTGGTGTATTATCCTTGTCGAGAGAAGAATGGTGTGAAGACGTGAATGCAGAGAGTGTAACGGGTATCTTTGACTCGGGAACTGATCTCGAATCCACCCGTTTTGAAGTTGTCAGGAGAGAGAAGCGTTGGAGGTCGCAGCGAGTACAGGTACACAACAGGTGCTTAGTGGTTCCCTCGTACCCACAGGAGTCGCACGTCAGGCTTATTGGGCATTTAAGTACGGTGGGAGTAGGCACTCGCAAGCGTCACAAGCGGTACGGCAACGTTGCTTCGCAGCGGTAAACGCTAGATGGTACTAGAAGCCGTAACAAGGTGTCCAGCTTACGCAGTCGGGAATTGGAGACACTCGGGGAACTCCAGAAATCTGGTCGTTTTTTGCGGGTAACCAGATCAAGTTCCTGGCAGCGTCCAAGCTCGCCGAAGGTATTGTAAGCGTCTGGGTGTCTTCGTGGGCAGACTGGGCAGCCCTGTCCGCATAGTCGTTGCCGACGACGCCGCAGTGAGCTGGAAGCCTCTGAAAGAAAGAAACCGTTGGATATCATGGGCTATTTCATTAAAGGTCTGTGTATCAGATATACCAGAGCCGTTCAGCACCTTAGAAAAAAAAATTATTTAAGGGCTATAGGTATATTTATTAACGACATTTACGTTACACGTTTTATTTTGTTATTAAGGCGAAACCTTCTTTGCCAGACACCCCGCAGTTTCGCGAGGGTCATAGGTTTCTCGCCATATATATATATATATATATATATATATATATATATATATATATATATATATATATATATCACTGACTGACTTTTCGGCCGCGGGACCAGCCTTCGTCACCGCGACGAAGGCCGGTCCCACGGCCGAAATGTCAGTAAAGTCCTGCTATTGTTCTTACGTGCTTCTATTCTCTCTCTCTCTCTCTCTCTCTCTCTCTATATATATATATATATATATATATATATATATATATATATATATATATATATATATATATATATATATACGAATAGCTTATGTGATTCGAAAACCCGCCGTGAATGCTCAGTGGCTATGGTGTTTGGCTGCTGAGCACGAGGTCGCGGGATCGAATCCCGGCCACAACGACCGCATTTCGATGGGGGCGAAATGCGAAAACACCCGTGTACTTAGATTTAGGTGCACGTTAAAGAACCCCAGGTGGTCGAAATATGCGGAGTCCTCCACTACGGCGTGCCTCATAATCAGAAAGTGGTTTTGGCACGTAAAACCCCATAATTTTACATGTGCTTCGAATACAACTACCAGCAAACGGGCTTACATAAACCCTCTGTGCTGACCGCCAAAGTAGTGCGAGTCGGCGCACCCCTTCTCTTCTGTATACCTAAAAAAAAAAAAAAGATTCCTACATAAAACGTGGACACATGATTTCGGCTCCCAGGTATTTCTAAAGCACATCGACCTCTTAATGGAATAGCGCATTATCTGCAACGGCTTCATTAATTACTTGATTTTCTACTATTTATCCAATCAACACATACCATTAGGTACGTGCCTATTCTTGGTTAACACTCCAGAATGGGTAAATGTGCCACAGTGAAACAACAAACGGTACCTAAACATTCTCAATTCAACAAATATATGCGTTTGTGCTGAAAATTCTTTTATTAAAGCAAAAAGTTCTACGCCTTCTTTCCCGGAGCTTGACGCGTATGTCGTATAGGCGTTCTTTCGATGGGAGTGAAGATGCCGTCCTTTTCATCGTCGTTTCTATTTTTTTGCATATGCCTGATATATGAGTGCAACACATGTTGACACCGAAATAACGTGCCAGATATTGTTCGGCGCGACAATGGAAAAGGCGCGACGTAACGAGAAGCAGTCGGCGAGCGTTTCTGCAACAGGGTTGCGAAACGCGTTAATGCCTAACAGGTTACGGCCGGGGATTTCCCCTCAATTTAACAGCGTTTGGAGTTCGTGACCGCAGCCGTAGACGCACGATATAAACAACACTGCAGGAGGCTTTGGCCGCTCGCCAATTCGCGAAACGGTCGATATCGCGAACACAACGACTAAAACAGTTTGTCTAGCCATATATGGACAACAGGAGAGCGATGTCTGGAAGATGGCAATAGCCAATCATTCTGATGACAGGACCAGAAGTGGACAGCCTAAGTGGGTGCACAATACCAAAGCAGATTTCTTCAAAGTTCTGGATGTCCTCCCAGTATCTAATGCTTTGCGGCCCTCGACTGCGTCCGATAAACGACTGTACAATACGGCTTATTGCGACATTCCGATATCACTTCATCTTGCACACATTGCTCAACGGTGTATGCGCAGACAGCTGCATAAAAGCAAGAGGTTGCTTACAGATGAGCGCTTCGGTTTCACAAGGGCTTTCTTTTTTTCGTATATGCAACAACGCCCTTGTAAGAGTGGACTGCGGCCCGTCAATGTAACAGACGAAGCAAAGGCGCTGGCCAGTAACAGGTCTTGCGAATAGAAAGCCTCGCGCATCGATACCCACAGAAAGGAATTGTGCTGAAGTCGTCGAGCTTACTCGTTCATGTGAAGCGCCGCTATCGCTGTAAGTAGCCACTCCATTTCATCTAGAAGCAATTGCAGTTATTGTTCAACTCTTACGGGCATAGGCGAGTTTAGTTATAGCACGAATAAGAATTGGCATTCCACCTGTCGCATCGTTATTACCTGCGTTGCCCTGCGCGGACGCGCACTACTATTGCCAACTGTAATTACCGCAGAGTAGGTTTTTTTTTTCCTTCTTTTTTTAAAAATTTGCGCTGCTTGGTGGGGCTGTTGGACAATTTTTCGATGAAGTGTAGCGTATTTTGCCCTGCTCTGGGATTTTGAACGTCCTCGGAACTAAACGCTGGAAAGCACAATGTACAAAATCTGGCGGATCGTACCTGCTTAAACTAAGCATACGACGTTCAAGCAATATGTTTGTACTGCATACATGGTTCTAGTTGACCTACACAGGAATTCGCTCGATAATAAACGAACATGATCCTCGTGTTTAACTTTGTCCAACCGTGACTGACGTTTATCCTATAGACACAAGTTTTGTGGCTATTGGAATATGTTTACATTCGGGCGAGCAGCATTGATCGACACGCGTTCAATGGGAAGCTTTAGCTGGGGGCCAACTCCGGTTCCGATATTCAAAGACATGTAAATCGCAGAAATTCTCTCATTATACAACCGATCAAGCGATTCGAATGAGATCGGCTGCACTTAAAAGAGTAAGCTCTTCTGACTGTAGGAAGCAGAATCTTGATGTATGGCATCACAGACGCTTTTTTAAATTGCAGAAAACTGAGAAGGTAAGAAATTGAACCATAAGGAAATGCATTTAAAAAAAATGAAAGACCGTAAAATGGGAACAGAAAGGAACAAAGCCATGCTCGATTCCTTCCTAGTCCCTTCTTCTTAAGGCCTTATTTTTACCTTATCTCGCTAATATGCATCCCCTAGCCTTCAACCGACTCGCTCAGCAACAAATTTTATTGATACTAAAGATGTACACATCCATAACTCCGCGCTAAGGATAGATATCGTAGTCCTGTAAACTGGATTTGCTAGAGGACCTTAAGCAGACGAATATGATGTCTCAATTTTCAGCTTATGTGAGATTATTACAATGCTTGCGAGTATTCTGCAAGAGTTCTACTCACAAAATAGTGGTATATTTGAGAGCGATATAGCAGACATATTTTGTCTCGTTTAAATGTCTCAGTAGTGCCTTTTACAAATAGTGATACTGAGTTACAGACTCTAAACTTGATATTTTGTCTTTTTTTTTCTAATTTTGCAATTTTTCACAATTTTCGTAAAATAACTGCTGGCCTTGATAAGATCTGCTCCCAATAGTCCGTACGTTTTAACTTTTTCTTTTAAATGCGACATACCTGATCTTTCTCTTGATGAGCTCGCAAGCAAGCTGAACTGCTCGGCCTCCAAATTCGCTACCGGTTAGATTATGAGACAGCTACCCTCGAGCTTCAGGAAGGACTGCCGTCCTCTGGAAAGTTGTTCGTGAAGCCCTAGTAACTGTTGCTGTTAGCGTGGACACCAGAACAGAGCTGTCCATATTTCTGAAGTACAATGCTCGCTTGTTGCCTAATGCAGGGAGAATTGAACGAGAGTGGAAAGCGCTGCCTTCTTAGTTTTGCCAGCGACGAGAAAGCCAGCGTCATGCACATCATTCTGGGCAAAAATGGGAGAGCAAAAGAGATATTATCCGAGGAGTTCGGAAATATGTCCACGTTTGCAAGGTCCGCAGTATTACATATTCCGCGCCTCTAACGAGCCGACTGAAAGAACCCTCTACAGCATGAGTGATTGCAAAACAACTAAAACAGGATAAAGTTGAGCTAGAAACCCGAACAACGTGCTTTATATCGGCTTTCGCGGTGACTGGAATCAAATGTGATGGGAATGTTGATCGAGTTAAAAAGAACATATATTCTATCAAAATCAAACGCACTGAAAAAAATTGCTAGGGTTTTAGGAATTAGCTACTAAAGCTTCTTACTAAATAAGCATCTAATAGTCACTTATTGGGTTTTGTTGTTACCGAACTCAAAAAAAAAAAAAGGAGATGATCATCCGTATTTCTGACACTGCAGTTCTGAAAACATCACTTCAGAAGATATTCCAGCTTTCCAGATTCCCCAGTTTCCTCGCAGGTGGAAGCAAACCCAACGCAGGTTATGAAATGCGTGAACCTTGGCCATAAAACAATGATCGATAAATGTAGATGCGACATAAGTTGCAAGAAACCTAATTTATTAAAGAGCTTAGCTTTTCGTTAATTATTCAACGTATGCGGTACATAATTTGTTTAAACAGTATGCCAATATTATTCCGCTGTGAGCGTTGGGGCGTCGTGGTACTCTGTCCTCCTCGAGTAGGTGAAGGAGCGTTTTTTTTTTTATTGCGATAGCAATTATATGGACACTCCAGGCGCATTTCTGCCGTCGGCGCCGCCTTGATGTTTCGTATTAAGTCCAAGGGCGATAACACCGTCGCCGCGCTTCGTATGCTTTATGTGTGCGTGAAAGCACGGGCGGCTCAGTCGGGCGCCCGCGAAAGAAGAAAGCGGAGAGCAAACACGCTGTCTTCTGTCGCGTGAAAGTCCGTAAGAGGATGGGAGCGAGTGAGGGGGGGGGGGAGGGCGTAGTGCTCCGGCAGCGACTGCGCATTTTGCGACGAAGTAGGCGCAAGGGGAACTGCCGATCGCGGCTCACTTTCGCGTGACATATCTGGAGGAAAGCGGGTAGGCAGCGCGGGAGAGGGGGGGGGGGGGTCGGCTTTGACTCCGCCAACAAATGCGTACTTTGCACGGTCGCGCGCGCCGTATCTGGGAAGAGATCTGCAGACGGCTCATACCTTCGTGCTCGCTGTGTTCTCTCCGCTCTTGCGTTGAAGCGATAGACCGCACGAAGGTCACTTCGCTCGCTGCTGCTGCCGCGCTTGCACGCGCCAGCGTTTTGAGCGCGACTGTCCGAGCTCATCGAGTGCGATGTGTTCGTGTTCGCTTGTGCGCGCTGACACCATGCTTGGTATACGAGTTAGTAAGCGAATGTTCCCAAGTTTATACGGCCGACTTTATACTAATTTTCTATCGAAATCGATGTTTCGCCTTACGGTCGAAACTGCGACTTCTTATTGAGGCTCCCACTGCCTGCCGTCGAAAATTTATTTCCTTTTCGCGAAGCGCGCGAATTGACACCGTATTCGTTCGTTGTCGGAACAACGAGGACGGCAGGAAAACAACAAAAAAAGAACACTGAGCTATGTTTTTGTTGACAGCGTTAAATTGGGCTACTTCACACTCACGACTAAACAAAGGCGAACTCGCTCTGCCTTTTGTTTATACTTGTGAAGCAAATATCTGATGACACCTAGGCACTTATGAGTTGTGAATGCGAAAGCATTATTGTCTAATTGAACGCTGCTGAGTGATCCTTCGAGTTATGAACTCCTCGCGGGCAAGACCGTGCGTTGAGACGTTAGCAATGGTCACCGTCTCCTAGATAGCACAAAGCCGGTGCACTTCGATCCGTGGCGTCATGCTACTTTGCCGGGCTGCCACAGACTCTAATGGGGACGCTCCCCCGTATGCTGCAGTGATTTTGGCGTCACGCCGGGCTTGGCAGTGGAAATTTCGGTCCAAGTAGCCTGCTATCTAGGAGGCACAGGTTTAGCGCAGTGGGTATGACACTCGGCTCCCGAAGGTGAGGTTGTAAGTTCAAAACTCTATCGGCAACGTTTCTCCTTTCGAAATTGTTGTGTCATTTTATACAATAATTCCTTGATAGCGATTACCGAGGCGAAGTTAGAACGCAGGCGAGAGCTTGCACGGACAAGAAACGCGCGGATAACGCATGTTTCTGATAGCGAGGGTGACGTGGCGCCGCAGCGATGCCCTCTCCCCTCACGCAACACGTGACGAGCCAGCGCGGCAGCAGGTGGCCCCTTTCGCCCGCTCTGCTCCGTCGAGGCGCGCACGTGATGGGGCGTCGCAGCCGAAGGGAATTTAGGTGCTGTTTCGCTGCTACAGACGCCGGATTTTTCGCTCAATGGGCCATTTGATGCTTTCGCATCAATGACGAGCACTCACGTAAGTCGGCGGCCTGTTTTCCCATTTCCAAGATTTCAAAACAATTGCCTCCTGAACGTGCCACCGCACTCGCCAGACACAAAAGTTTCAGACACAAAAGGTGGAAGCTTAAAAGGTGCCAAAGGTAAGTGACCAATCGAAGTGGGCGGTGAATAAAGATGTACTGTACGCCAGAATATTGTCTGTGTTTATTATTAGTTTCATATTAGGTGTAGATCAGAAAGTAACATACAGTTGAACATGTACAAAAGGAGGTGCGAGAGCGCAAAGCTGTGCGGGAACCTCCTGTCAAAAAGTTCCATAGTAATTGCTACACAGCACCAATAGAGCAGTGAACTTCGTTGTACTATAACAAGAAAATTAACACAAAAATAGGTAAAAAGTATGAGAACTATAGGAGAAGAACGACGTTCTAAAGGGACAAATGTGAACCGAACAATTTAAAAGTAAGAAAACAATTATTCTTTAAATGTACTATGCGATGAACTGTGTTTAATGTAAGACGGCAAAGTGTTCCAGGTAGATAAAGCGGGAAAATATGCGCCATGTTGACCATAATTTGTCCGCATTACTGGTAGTAAAAACACATGCTGACGAGTTGGTTTCGACGCTTGTAAATTTTGTCCAAATGAGCGCTCATACACCTGCCATACCCGTATTTTTTCCCGTTGTACTGCATGGCATGCCCGTAGCTGCAATTCTCACTATACAGAGTGTTCCACGTAACTTAAAGCAAGGATCTTTAAAAAAGTGGTTAACTGCAACTGAATGAAACCAACAACATATGGTTTGCTGTCATGTGGGTATGCAAATTGATTATTAACTGTAGTTCCAAGTGCGCTTTGTTACGTTGTAGAGGGCATTCGAAAACGACCGATCCGATTTTTTGTGGCAACGTATACATGCTACGGCGGCAATTTTTTCGCGGCGTTTAAAGAAAGCCCGCGAAGTATGAAATAAAACCACGTGACTACGCCCATGCGCTGCCGTATTGCAGTGCTCTTCAACCGCGCTTGGTTCAGAAAAGCTGTGCGCGCGAACCGTGGCGAAGTGAACGGCCGCGGCTCTAGGCATCGGCTTCACAGTGCGTCAGCATCTTGGGCGGTGACGCACGGAAAGGAAGCCCCGTCGTCGCTGATACGCGATAGGCTCGACGTACGGTGGAGTGTTCTGCAATACGATCGCGCACGAGCGCAGCCACGTGGTCTTATTTCATATTTCGCGGGCTTTCTTTAAACGTCGAAAAAAATCACCACGCAGCATTAAAAAAAATTAAATTATGAGGTTTTGCGTGCTAAAACCACTTTCTCATTATGAGGCACGCCGTAGTGGAGGACTCCGGAAATTTCGACCACGTGGGGTTCTTTAACGTGCACCTAAATCTAAGTACACGGGTGTTTTCGCCCCCATCGAAATGCGGCCACCGGGGCCGGGATTCGATCCCGCGAACTCGTGCGCAGCAGCAGCGCAACACCATAGCCAACTAAGCTACCACGGCGGCTACCACGCAGCATGTACGTTGAGACAAAAAATTGGATCGGTCGTTTTCGAATGCCCTCTACAACGTAACGAAACGCACTTGGCCTTCAAGGGAATATTAAAAATTTTGCTTAAAGATTAGTTGATTAACTAATTAGGCGTAATATAAAAATGATAAGTAGCGCCACATGACGGCCAACCGTGTATAGCTGGGACATCCTGTATACAGGGTGCCCCAGCTAACTTTGGTTAGAGGTTAAAAATGTGCAAATGCCACGTAGCTGGACCGAACCAAGGTAATGTTGTTTGCCATCGCTTGGAGATACACTGTTCGTTTAATTCCCCCTAATACTCCTAATTAATTAATCAACTTCTGAAATATTATGATTAGATGAAAAGTGTCAATTCGAAAATTTTAGAGGGACACGAAAAACTCCCGATACAGCTTTTTGTTCCTCAGTACGTGCTACATAAAAGTGATTTTCCGAGCGTGAAAGAATCCCGGGAATACACGCAAAGTGCCTCGAGCGGCCAGTCACGCAGAAATTTTGCGTGCATTTGCGAGGCTATTTGACATTCGGAAAAACGCTTTTATGTAGCACGTATTGAGCAACAGGAAGCTGTATCGGGAGTTTTTCATGTCGCTGCACAATTTTGTCGCTGACATTTTTCATCTATATGTAATATTTGAGAAGTTCATTAATTAAGACAAATTATCTAATTAGGCGAAATTAAAAAAGAAGTAGTTTGAGTATCTCCAAGCTACGGCAAACATTACCTTTGTTCTGTGCAGCTAAGTGGCATTTGCACACTTTCAAACTCTGGCTATATATATATATATATATATATATATATATATATATATATATATATATATATATATATATATATATATATATATATATATATATATCGCAATCATAAGCCAACAGTAATTCTGTCGGCTTTTTCTGATTGCGTCTATCAATAAACGGGCGCATCTGCATCCGCTCCTATTTTTCTCGTTCATACATGAAGAAAGAAAGAGAGTATGGTTCGTTGAGGCATTCCAACGGACCGTGCTCTCGTTAAATAACATCTGGAGCTAACAAACAAGTTCACTTTATGACCACACACGCACGCACGCACGCACGGTACCCCAGCTAAAAGTAGTCGGGGTTTTAAAAACGACGCAGTGTGCCTTGTGGGCTGAAACTAACTCGGTGGTGTTGAGAACTGCACGACCTAGTCTGTGGTATTTTTTGTTCGCTTTGCAATGTCACTTAATTAGTATGTCTAACTATTTAAATATTGACGTCAGCAAGAAACTGTCAGTATGAAAGTTGTCGGTCACATTTAAAAATAGCCGACTGAAGTGTTTGCAACGAAGTACCACTGATGGAGCTTCTAGTACTTGCCCTTAAAGAAAGCCTGCGAAAGACGAGAACCTCGTGATAGTGCTACTATATCGGCGCTCCTATGGACGACCGACCAGGAAACGACATCCGCTTGTCTCTGTCTGGTGGAGGCTTGGCGTTTGCGATGGCCGCAAGGAATGCGCCATCGCAAACGCTGCTGACGCGTCATGAAAAGCAAGGGGGCGCCGCTTCTGTAGGAAGCAAGATGTGGCCCACACGGAGCCTTTTTGCACGCGCTCACACGCGCGTGCCGCGGAGTTGCACCGTCGTGGGTGGTGCAAGAAGCGGGCGCGGGATCGTGGGTGGTGCAAGAAGCGGGCGCGGGAATTGCCTGTGATAGCACCACTTGGGCGGCACGGCCGCGCGCGTTTCTTGTGCTTTTAGAAAGCTACATGCGGCTACGTTTGAATTGGAAGCGCAAAGAATAGGACAACATGAATTTATTTCCCAATTGCCAAAAGAGAGAGACAAAAGGGAAGGCAAGGCAGGGATGTTAGCCAGTGTAAATACCGGCTGGCTGCCCTGTGCTAGGGAAAGGGGTAAAGGGAATAAAAGGAGAAAGAAGAGAGAAAAAAAGGAAAATTCACGCAGTAACGTGATGTGACGCGCAACAATAGTCAAAGGCGGTCACAAAATTCACAGGCCCTTAAAAACTTCAGCAAAGCCCTTAAGGCCTTGAGTGCCGAAACTCGTCTGGACCAGTGTCCCAGAACTTTCTCTTCTGTGAAGGGGTGATTGTCCAGTTTTTCGAGCGCGGTCACGGGCACTTTTCTTGGCACATTGTAACGTGGACAGTCACAGAGGAGGTGCGCGATTGCCAAGATAGCAGCCAGGACATAAGGCTACGAAACGTAGTATCAAATAAAACATAAAAAGCAAACATTGCGTTATGGTAATTAGCCGAAAACAAAATGCGAAGGAGCAACGGCATGCTGTTCTTCAAGTTCGCTGCCGTCTTGGGACAACAAGCTCACGACAGGAGCGGTAGCCCGCGTCATGAACATACCCTGCGTACGCAATGCGCTCTTCGAAATGAGTCTTGACGAGCTTCTCACTTTAGTCTTTCCACATGATAAGATGTGCTCAAACAAGTCTCCTTCTCAAGCGACGCAGCACTGACAACGCTTCAAAAAGTCTGCTGCTGCGCTCCTGACGACATCTGCGGGAATTTCGCAGAAAACTTGCGCAGTTCTACATGTTAGTGTGCCTGGGGCCCTATAACGTAAAACTATTCCAACCTCCTGACTTAAGTTTACGCAACCGCTGACGCAACCATCGTGCGGTTATCCGCAGGGTTGTCTGAACAGCCCAATCAAGCGCTCTCGTCGTTTATAGGAGGTAACTTTTGTTTGCTTTCAAAACCAATCATTGCCTGCAATTGAGCGGTGTTTCTTGGCTAACAAGAGGCGAGGAGCGTGCTCAAGTGGAGAGGGTTTTCTATGGGGCCGAGCCGGCGCCGTGAAAATAGATACTCGGATGAAGAGGGTGGTATCGGCGTCTGCGATTGGTCCGTTTCCCGTTAGCTTGCGGTGGCTGGTCACAAATCGCGGCGGTGTGCAACGGTAGGTTAAGAATACCGCTTAAATAGAACCTCAGGAAAGAATAGTTGGCAGTGAGGTGTCGTAAAAGTGACGAAAGGCCTCGATAACGCTATACTGGCACGCAAAAAAAAATTTATTATACGCAAATAAAGTCATGCTCTCCGGCAGATGCGAGTAGCCAGCGCCTGAGCGATCGGCGGGCAACGATCTTCCATTGCTTTCAGAACGGGTCAATCTCCGGCTATTCAGAAAAAAATTCAGTTGTGTTCGACATATTAATGCCTCTTTAATGCGTACATCACTTTGACACGGTGAGTTTTCGCAGTTCTGTGACGTCGCGTGACAGACAAGCGGAAGTGGGCGCAGCCTGAAAACTTTTGAGCAATAGCAGAGGGGTAATGGTGAAAGGGCGCCGAATCGGAAGTAATTATTTTTTTTTCAGTCCAATTAGGCATAATCAGTGGGCACACGTCATATAAGGTGGGGAGCTATCGCGGTTTTCGTGACGTCGCATGACAGACAGGCGAAGTGGAAGTGGCCCAAACATTTGTTGACCAATCGTGGAGGGCTGATTGCAGAATTCGAATAGAAACGTTTGGAATAGTCATACGTTATAGCGCCCCTGTTGTGGTGGTCTCTGTTCGATATACGCGGTATTTGACGTATGCCCACCAAAAGAAGACGAGTGGAAGCATCTGTCCTGAAGACACTTCAGGGGAAAGTCATTGCGGCAACTGTCCACTGGACCATTCCAAATTACGTCAAGATAGCGCTGTCCGTTGAGCGAGTGGTCGTAGAAGACGGGACCAATAATCCTGCCGTCGAAAATATCGCACCAGGCGTTAAATGGCCGCTGGTACTGGGATTGTTCCAAACAGTGCGGGTTGTTCTCGCTCCAATAATGGGCGTTATGCAGATTGACCTGTGCGTTTCCAGAAAAGTTTGCTTCGTGCGTCCACAGGAGGTTGTTGAGGAAGCCTGGCTCATCGTCGTACTTGATCAAGATCCACTTATTGAAGTCCAGTCGGCCTTGGAAATCATTCTCTTCTAACTTCTGGTGGAGTTGACCATGATACGGATGAAGCCTCGGCTTCTTCATGATACCCCAGACAGTTGATTTTGACACCTGTACCTCAGCACTTACGTTACGAACGCTAACGTCAGGGTACGCAGCCAAGAATTCCAGATTATCTGTCTCCACGTATTCACTTATAGTCTAAATCCTGTGCCTTGCCTTCTCGAACGTTCCTGTCTACCTCAGCGTCTGTTAAGTCTCCGATATAGTGGATGTAGTTGGCCGCCCTCCACAGCGCCAAGACTGGTATAACTTTGAGGCCTTCCTCATATTGCCGCCGCCGCTCCCAAGGCAAGCACCATATTTGCCATTGGCTCATTTTTAAAGCGCATTCTTCTCGTCTCGGAAAGACAAAACAAACAGATGCCCTTGTGTCAATAGGTTCCTTTGTTGTTTACATGCCTTTTTCCGGAACTCACTCGCGTGCCACGTCGCGATGTAAATGTTGACCGCAGAACTGTTTAATCGAGAAGGAAAATGCAATTATCATGTTCTTCTATTCCTTCGCGATCACATCTTACTAGCTAGCGTTGATGACGCGTATCTTGCGGCAACCAGAAATGCCAAGCCCGTCCCGGTCAGCGCTGTTGTGACAAGCGGATTTCGTTTCTCGATCGGTCGTCCGGGAACGCTGAAATAGTGGCGTTATCACGCACTTGTTTTGTATTTCGCGGCATGTTTTTAAAGGCAAGTACGAGAAGCTGCATCAATGGTACTTACTTGCAAACACTTCCCTTGGCCATTTTTCAATGCGATCTACAACTTTCGTATTGGCACTTTCGTGGTGAAGCCAATATTTAAAAAGTTAGGTAATGAGTTATACTAATTAACTGAATTTGCAAAAAGAAATAGATACCGCAGATTAGGCCGTGCGATTCTCAACACCACTGAATCGGTTTTAGCCCGCGGTTGGTAGCACAGTCCGTCGGTAGCACAGACTGTCGTTTTTAAAACATTAGTTGCTTTTTGCTGGTACACCATGTGTATGTATGTATGTACGTATGTATGTATGTATGTATGACCCGCCGTGGTTGCTCAGTGGCTACGGTGTTAGGCTGCTGAGCACGAGGTCGTGGGATCGAATCCCGGCCACGGCGGCCGCATTTCGATGGGGGCGAAATGCGAGAACACCCGTGTACTTAGATTTAGGTGCACGTTAAAGAACCCCAGGTGGTCGAAATTTCCGGAGTCCTCCACTACGGCGTGCCTCATAATCAGAAAGTGGTTTTGGCACGTAAAACCCCATAATTATTTGTATGTACGTGCAAATAACCTTCTAATTATCCTGCGACTATACTCGAGCATTTGAAGACCCACTACGCCTGACACGATTTCCGCACACCCCCCACGAGTCGCCGCAATTATTTCGAACGGAAACTTTTTCTCCACGTGCAACACGGTGTCTCTTGGCCAAGTGTAAGGGGCACGATTAAAGAAACTGGAGGAGGGAATGTGTGGATAGTATGTACAGTTCGAAGAAAGCGTGGCCTTCATTTTTCATGCGCTCTTATTTTGCGTGTGGGCGCTTGCGCAATGCTGCGTCGCACTAGGTCATGTTCGGCCGCGGTGATTAAAAGCAAAAGGGAAATAAGAAAACCCGGGAGAAGGAAGGAAATTGAGGCCCTCTCGAGAACGTGTCAAGCGGGACGCACGCGCGTACGCCAAGACAGCAGCAGCCACAATGAAGATCAAGGTGAGGAGGAGAGGATTGAAGACACCGCCGGAACAACCTTGCGGCGCGAGTCCCTCGCCGCCGAGCGGAGCGCGCGCACGTGGCGTCGAATAATGCGCAAACAAATATAAAGGGCCACGCGCGCTGCCGCTCGAATCCGAGGAGCCGGCTGCATAGACAAAAGACAGGCGTATGAAGAGAAGCGCCGCGCATTATTTGCTTTTTTTTTTTTTCGATTTACTTAGTTCGCGTATTCCTCGGAACGCACGCGCGCTGGCGCGGGAGCCGAAAGAAAGCAAAATCGCACAAAAGCCCATCACACCTCTCTGACATTTCCCGGTAGCGACGCAGTCTAACTACGGAGGAGGAGCGCGAGACGCACGTGGAGGCCAGAAGCGCACCAACGTTCGCAAGTTACCGAAAAAAAAAAGAAAGAAAAAAGCGGCACCGCGTGTGATCGTTGAGCTGCCGCCGCTCAGTAACCTGTGGTCGTGGTCCGTTACTCGTCAAAAAATTCTAGTGATATATTAAGCTGTTCACAAGTTATCCAAGCGAAAAACTGCAGCTTTAATCAAGGATACGTTTTAGACAACTTTCGCGTATTCCGCCCAGGGGCCGGAGGAGCACACGACAGGGAAAAAGAAAAGGGGGGGGGGGGGCGGGAATAAAGGATGCGAGACTGCGCTTGTGTGCAAAGTTTATCGCTGACACGTTACCTGCGTAAACTAACCTTGCATGATTCCTGTCTAAATAACCTTGCGCGATGCTTTTGCTGGTTCAGGAAGCACACGGTTGTGTTCTGCTTGCTCGTATTCGTTAGACTACAGCAGTCGCTTGTGCGAGCTACACAGGTGTTTCAAACACTTTTGGCGGCTGAACCATTGCGTAACATTCACGGCCGTCGTCCAACAGAAAAGACAACGCCCGAATTGGTGGATTCGGCAGGAAGGGTCGAAGGCTGAGATTTATTTTTCAAGGTACCGCGTCGTTGAAAGCTTTTTGGCCTCTATAGATCCCTAGGCAGAAGTAAGGGGCAACCAGTGACGTTCAGTGGCAGTTGCATCGGCGAAATTGGAGTAAAAGGCTCGTCACCAGGACAAACGACTTAACTAATTCGCCCCCGTATGCCAAACGGCGAAGAAGAAAAAAAAAAAAAAGAGTTCTGAAGCTCTCAACGCGGTTACCGGTAAACTTCCCACGCCATCTGTATAAGAATATCGCCGCCCTCACTACATCCATCTCTTCTTCGCTGAGTTTTTCATCGGCAGAATCGACGTGCGCAGAGCAGCAGGCGCGCACACGATGCGCCGCAAAGAGCAGGCAACGTGCCGTGGGAGGAGCCGCCAGAGCCGGCGGCGTCACCGTCGCCGACGATGCCGTGTTGCTCCGCGCGCATGCTGGCCGGACTACAGGAGCGCTCTGGCGCATGGAAAATTTCATTGAAACTCGCACAACCACAGGGGCTGAGTGGCCGGCGAGGCTGCGCCCCTTCCCCAACCTCGGTCGCCACGGCCACTCTCTTCCACCAGCGTTCTTCCTGCGCGCGCGGCCAGAAGGCAAACCGCGTGGATGCATGCCATATCGCGGGGGCTACTTTCGCCAGTAACGCTGGCAGTAGCATCCCATTATGCCGCGTGCGAAAGAGCGACACGCCGCTCGACGCATCCAGGGGGCCCTTCCTCGATCCGTGTTCCTTTTTCTCCTTCCGTTTGCGCATGTAGGAATACTTTGTGTCGGTCCCTGAGCCCTTAAACTTGCTCGACTTGTGCCCTCGGCACCGTGCAAATTTAGCTGCTGCTTGCGAGTTTCCCCGAGTTGAGCAAAGAAAGAAAGGTCTGAGGTAGTGGGGCACATTAGTGGGTCGGTTTATGGACAAGAACACCGCTGCAAAGGTTGTCGCTTGCGCAACGCACATTTTGACAGTCGTGCCTGACCCACTCGCTTCTCTTTCATCTCTTTTAAAGACCACTGAAAAAAAATATATATATAACGTCATGCAGTGCTGCGACCTGACCGTCTCTTTGCTCGTATAAGCGTACCTAAACGCCATCTGTCGCGACTTGTTTTCTCCAAAATGGATCAGTTCAAGACGCCTCTTGGAGAGCGAGCCGGCGATGCCGCGATGACAGCTGCTGACAGGGAGAGGCAAAGGAAAGAAAGATCGATAGCTGAAAGTGTCTTTGTCGCAGCGCGTTCATGACTTTGTAGTGGTGAAGCAGTTCAACGACCAAGGCTCTCCTGAAGTACGTGCGATTTATTTGCATTTGCCGGTGAAAGAGACAAGGGACACTCGCCGACGGGCGTTGTTTTGACACTGTCACAATGTAGTGCAGGGAAGTAGGCGCCCACTGTGGGGACGCGCGCTTCTCCACCAAACAGCACTCAATGGAGAAATGGAACCACTGCTCAATCGGTAGGGTATACCTGCCAGGATGAACAACCATGCACGTTGCTGGTTTAGCAGACTTATAAGTAAATATAGTGCGGAGCTTCAGAGCAACCCAGTGTAAAAAAAAAAAAGAACGTTAGTTTAAAAAATAGGTAACCTTTCATACGATACTAACAATATTAAAATACGGTAGATGTCCAACGCGCTTGTTGGAATCAACGCTAAACGAAGCTTTCTTGAAACGTTTCGATTAAATTGTATGCAAGGAGACCAATGATGCGTGCAAATTATGCAGATGCAGCGCACATGTTGGAACCTATGTCTTGCGAAACGTTCGTGAAGTGGTCAATTACATGTTATATAACTTACTTCGATGGGCACAATTGCCTTTATTTTAGCGCAGTGCAACGTGTCATCTCAAGCAATGCACCGCATAGATCCCAACTTAAATGTCAGGCCACGTTCATGTTTGCGCACTGCACATTTCACAAGCTATGCCGAAATGTAGACAGCAGATCATGCGGATGCGAAATGCAAGACGTCAAAGCAGAAATTTAACGATGACGGCAGGCGACGTTCGATGTTTGTCGAGGGAGGAATGGTGAGGCATGGAAGCCAAATGCGAAACAAATGTAGATACAGTCGCTTCCCGTTAATTCTTCTACACTTGCGGAACCGCAAGGTCTGGTCGAATAAACCGAAAGCTTGAAATAACTAACTACTGTAAAATGAAATGATGCAAATCGTTTTTATTGCTCGAAGTAGTCTGTCGCCGACAGACTAATTGCGTACAGTATCACAATACCGGGTTCGAGTCCCGGACCAGGACGAATTTTTCTTCAACTGTGAGGCTTTTCTTTCGAGGAACCCGTATGGGTTTCCTTTGTAGCAACTGCTACGAACGGGTGGATGTCCGATTTTCCGTTTATTCATTACTTCTCTCCACCTTGCGGGTTTCCGCAGAACTACTACGTCAAACTCTTGCCTTTGCTTCGTGTTGTCGACAAATTCGACTTCGCCCTGCCATCTGCTAGCCGCCTGGTTAGCTCAGATGGTAGAGCGGCTGCCCCGGAAAGGCGGTGGTCCCGGCTTCGAGTCCCGGACCAGGACGAATTTTTCTTCAACTGTGAGGCTTTTCTTTCGAGGAACCCGTATTGGTTTCCTTTGTAGCAACTGCTACGAACGGGTGGATGTCCGATTTTCCGTTTATTCAGTATCACAATAACTATGCATGTAGTCTTCATTAGTGCCCCACAAACCTCAACATTATGTAACGCCGACAAAATTGTGAAACATTGCTCAAGTCGCAGCGTAAGTTACCATCATCAGTGCAGGACAGGCTGCTGCCGTCACTTTTGTCACCTAGGGAATTAGAAGCGATGTATGCTGAATTTAATATGTTTTTAAAATGTCTATAACCACTGCGCGCATGAGGAGAATGCCAGTGGCGGTCGAGTTAACCGAAGCAACATGTTTTCATGTTCGAACTAAACCGAATTATACTTCCATAGCAATGTATGGTTTCTTGCCGGAATATTCAAATGCGTTCTAAATAAGTGAAAGGTCGAATTAGCCAAAAAAAGTCGAAAGTCAAATTAACGGGAGTGGACTGTACAAATAAGGCTTCTTTGCCCCCTTGTGTCATGCATAGCGGGAAACGCCTAATGGCCCAAGAATAGGGCAGGCTAAATGGAAAAAAGCTAACTAAGTAAGCCATTCAGTATCATGCGATATTCCATAACAGGTATGTGTGCTCCAAAAATACCTATGACCCGACATTATCCGTAAAGGTATTGTGAAGTACTTTATTGTTTGAAAACGCACAACATAGGTGTACTTACTGGCACTACTTTGTTGCCAAATTCCGTGCTATATTATAAGCCTGAGCATGCGATCGCACATACACAGTTTTAATGGAAAATCATTATATGCCTCATTAAGCGAAAATCTGGCGTCAGCGGGGCGATGGTATCAAAAATGGCCGACGGCGCCGAGTAAAAACGCCACGATTGATGTCGCGTTTCTCATGGAGGTTCCTGTAAACGAAGTAAATTAATAGCTTTGAAAAGAAAATTTGGTAGATTTTGGTCTGGGTGGGAGTCGAGCCCGGGCCTCTGGGGTGCTAGACAAGCGCACTTCCCCGACGCTACTGCGGCTCCACGGCTCCGGCTGACTAAAGGTGCGTACAGTGCGCGCGTCATTGCATACGTAACGTCGCAGCCATCAGGCTTACTAAAGCTGTGGCCTAGTGCGTGCGCCATTGGGCTCGTGACGGCGCAGCCAATGGGGAGGAGGTGGCGCCACGTCATGAGTGTATAAGATAAAAGTCACCGTTTCGCCCGAAAAGCGAAGCACCAAATTAAATTGTACGTTTTTACGTGACAAAACAAAGATCTGGTTATGAGACACGCCGTAGTGGGGTACTTCAGATATGTGGACCACCTGGGGTTCTTTAAGGTGCACCTAAATCAAAGTACACGGGCGTTTTACGTATTTCGCCCCCATCGAAATGCGGCCGCCGTGGCCGGGATTCGATCCCGCGACCTCGTGCTTAGCAGCCCAACACCACAGCCACTAAGCAACCAGGGCGTGTGAAGGAAGCATCGATTGCGATAGAAAATTAGACAGCTATACGAAGTAAGGATAGTAGTTTTATCGGCCGTGTAAACTGGGAAACATTCGCTTACTAACTAAATTAACACGCATGGTATCAGTGTGCGCAAGCAAACATGAACAAATCACACTCGATGAGCGCAGACACTCGCTGTCAAAACGCTGGAGTGAGGAAGCGCGGCAGCAGCAGCGAGCGAAGTGACCTTCGTGCGGCCTATCGGCTACAATGCAAGAGCGCCGAGAAAACAATTGTGCACAAAGGCATGAGCCGTCTGCAGATCTATTTCACGATGCGGCGCGCGCGATAGCGCGTGGGCGTGCAAAGTACGCCCTTGTTGGCGCAGTGGGAGCCGCCTCCATCTCTCCGGCGCTGCCTCCTGGCTTTCGTCCATATATCGCGCGCGAGATTCAGCCGCGATCGTCAGTTCCCCTTGGGCTCGGGTGCGAAATGCGCAGTCGCTGCCGGAGCACAATGCCCCCCTCCCTATCCTCCCCCCACGACCTCCGCTTTCTTCCTTCGCGCGCGCCAGATTGAGCGCGATCGTCGGCTTCTCTCGCGTGCTTTCACTCACACAAGCAGCATACGACGCGTAGCGACGGTGTTATCACCCTTGGATTTTATGCAGAACACCATGGCGACGGCGGTGGCAAGAATGCTCCTGGAGTGTTCATATAACTGCTGTCTAATGTCCTACCTAAGTTAAACAATAAAAAAGAAAAAGAAGCACTATGAACTCCCACAACCAAATTTTCTGAACCCCTATTGCGAACTGTGCTTTTGTGCGTCTCCGTTTTTTTGTCGTTTCCCTACTTTTCTTCCCCCAATCCTCATATCGCCTCTTACTAATGCCTATTGCGGACATGTTTACTTTTTCACTGCTCTCGCTGAACCCAAGGGCTTCAAGGATGGCAGTGGTGCCGAAATCGACCGCTGGGTAGACGTCTTCACATTCTAACAAAACATGCTCCATCGTTTCCCTAGCTTTACCGCAGCAAGCACATGCTTCTTATTTCTTCTTATATCTCGCTTTATATGTGCGTGTTCTAAGACATCCTGATCTCGCTTCGAAAAGTAATGAGCTTCCCTTTGAGTTATCGTAAATTGTTTCTTTCCTGATTTCATTTTTCCCTCTAAAGTAGTTACTCATAGCAGGTTTCTTTTCCATAACCGCCACCCATGGGATTATCCCAGCCTCTCTGATTTTCCACTTGACGTTCTTCGCTGCTGTGTTGCTCACCATACAGGCCGCATGCTTGCTGGTAAGCTTCCTAGTTCTTTTCTTCCACTGTGAATCAATGTTATTCCTGTACAAATACCTGAACACTCTCCCAGCCCATTTACTTTCTTACATATTTCTCAGCTGTTTTTCATACTCAATTTTACTGCGAGCGTCCCTCACTTCAAAACTTGTCCAGCCCATATTGCCCTGCACAGCTTCATTTGCAGTCTTCCCGTGAGCGTCCAATGCGAGGCGACCCACTGACCTTTGGTTCCCGTTGAGTCCTGATTGTACCCCTGATTTAAAGCAAACAACCGCACTTCCAGAAGTAAGTCCTGGAACCATTACACCTTTCCACATACCTCGGAGGACCTCGTACCTATTGTATCCCCATAGCACTCTGCATTTCATTATGGCTGCATTTCTCTTCCCCTTCACTGTTATTGTTTTTTCCTGTGTTTCCATATATCTATTGCCTTCGTTTATCCATATACCAAGGTATTTATATTCTGTTACCCGAGGTATTTCCTGGCCCTGTATCGCCACTCTCTGTTCACTGTTTTCATTGAGTGCCATAACATCTGATTTTCTAACACTAAATTTCCAACCTAAATTGTTGCCTTCCTGTCCACAGATATTAATTAGCCAGACGTTGCAAATCACTTTGCTTCTTAGCTAGCAACACAATGTCGTCCGCATAAAACGAACCTGGAAGCTGCTGCCCTACCACAGAATAAACCCGATATTACTTCCTTCTAGCGCCCTCTCCATTATCACCACGTACATCATAAACAGCAGTGGGGATAAAGGGCACCCCTGCCTCAGTCCCTTGTTGATATGAACTTTCTCCTCGCTCCTCATCCCCTTCCATTCAATACAAACGGTATTTTCTAGGTAAATCTTTCTCAAAAGCTCTAGACAATCGTCACCTAAGCCTTCCCCTTCCAGAATATCCCACAAAATGTTGCGGTCTGCGTTGTCATACGCTCCTGTAATGTCTAAAAAGGCCACATATAACGGTCTGCTTTCTACTTTTGATATTTCAATACACTGAGTAAGTACAAATAAGTTATCATCCAAATGCCTACCTATTCTGAAGCCATTCTCAAGTTCTCCAAAAATGTCATTATTCTCCGCCCATGCTTGCAGCTTTAACATAATTGCCTGCGTTGCTAACCTGTATATTACCGATGTAATGGTCAACGGTCTATACGAGTGAATTGTATCGTTCTCCCCCTTACCTTTATAAATTAAATTCATTCTACTTTGTCGCCAACTGTCTGGTATTTGTGTATGTTTTAGACTTTCTTCCAATGCTTTCCCCGGAGCTTCCTCACTTTTGGTCCGAGTTCATTATTCAGCCTTACAGGAACCTCGTCTAGCCCTGTGGCTGTGCGCTTAAGAATTTTCTCTTCGGCTTTCTTGCAGTCTAAATTTGTCACCGCCACCTCCTTTTCCATCCGGTTTTCTTTCATGCTCTTTTTTTCTTCAACTACAACCTCGTCATTGCCTTGGAAAGATTCGGCTGTTATTTTTCTGATGTAGTTTAATGCCTCGCCCCCTTTCAGTTTGTTTCCATCTTCGTCTAGGATATGGTGTTGTATTGTTCCAGACTACCTGACTAATAATTTTATGTGGTTACAAAATATTCTATGTGCGGCCTTCTTTTTCTGACGTAGTTCTGACACCCAACGTTCACTTTCACCTTTTATCTTTGCTTGCACCAGCTTGAACCATAGATTCTTTCTCCCGGTATATTTCCCATTTTCTGGCTACTTCATCCTGCGGCAACTACGCTTTTTTTGCCTGATTGTGCTCTCTGGATGCTTTCTGTCGTTCGGCGATCGCTTCTAGTATCTCCCTGTTCCACCAACTTTTCGCTTTCTTTTTTCTTTTCCAACGAACATGTTGCTTCTCTTTCCGTATTTCTGTCGTTATTCCACTTAGAAGCTCACCATATTCCCACTCTTTACTTGGCCATTTGCCAAGTTCTTCCTCGACTCTAGTGACTATATTTGTTATTTGTTCAGCGTTCAAATTTGAACTGGCCATTTTGCACTCCTTGCTCTCTTTCCCAACTACATATTCCATGTTCAAAATTATGCGTTGATGGTCACTCCCTATGCCGCTAAACCCTTCCTCATCGATGACCATTTCTCTCAACTTATCATGAATTCCTTTTGTCATCAGACAGTAATCAATGGTTGATTGCCGGCTTCCCACTTCTCATGTGATCTGCCCTTCACACTTAGGCCCTGTATTCACGATAACTAGGTTATGTTGCTCCCAAAGGTCTGGTATTGACTTCCCGTTGTTGTCGGTATAGCCATCTAAATCTTGTATGTGGGCATTCATGTCACCTAATAGGACAATTTCGGCACCATTCCCGAAACCCTTAATAGCAGCGCTTATGCATTCCACTAACTCTTTATTCTTCTCTGTGCAATTATATCCGGTCCAGAAATACGTAACGCCCAGTCAAGTTTTTTTGCCACTCATTGTACCTGATAACCAAAGATGCCCTTGACATTTTGAATCTACTCTTTTCCATTTGGCTCCCTGATGGATGAGCATTCAGACTCCCCCTCCCTTTCTTTGCGACTTTGTTCTGTTGCACCCTTCCCAAACATAATTCTCAATAACTGGCGGCTCTGCTGAGCCTCTAAGGTGCGTTTCTGTAACCGCATACACCCCTATTTGTTCTCTATTTCATCATCACCAGCCTGGTTACGCCCACTGCAGGGCAAAGGCCTCTCCCATACTTCTCCAACAACCCCGGTCATGTACTAATTGTGGCCATGCCGTCCCTGCAAACTTCTTAATCTCATCCGCCCACCTAACTTTCTGCCGCCCCCTGCTACGCTTCCCTTCCCTTGGGATCCAGTCCGTAACCCTTAATGACCATCGGTTATCTTCCCTCTTCATTACATGTCCTGCCCATGCCCATTTCTTTTTCTTGATTTCAACTAAGATGTCATTAACTCGCGTTTGTTCCCTCACCCAATCTGCTCTTTTCTTATCCCTTAACGTTACACCTATCATTCTTCTTTCCATAGCTCGTTGTGTCGTCCTCAATTGGAGTAGAACCCTTTTAGTAAGCCTCCAGGTTTCTGCCGCGTAGGTGAGTACTGGTAAGACACAGCTATTATATACTTTTCTCTTGAGGGATAATGGCAACCTGCTGTTCATGATTTGGGAATGCCTGCCAAACGCACCCCAGCCCATTCTTATTCTTCGGATTATTTCCGTCTCATGATCCGGATCCGCCGTCACTACCTGCCCTAAGTAGATGTATTCCCTTACGACTTCCAGTGCCTCGCTGCCTATTGTAAATTGCTGTTCTCTCCCGAGACTGTTAAGCATTACTTTAGTTTTCTGCAGATTAATTTTTAGACCCACTCTTCTGCTTTGCCTCTCCAGGTCAGTGAGCATGCATTGCAATTGGTCCCCTGAGTTACTAAGCAAGGCAATATCATCAGCGAATCGCAAGTTACTAAGGTATTCTCCATTAACTTTTATCCCCAATTCTTCCCAATCCAGGTCTCTGAATACCTCCTGTAAACACGCTGTGAATAGCATTGTAGATATCGTATCTCCCTGCCTGACGCCTTTCTTTATTGGGATTTTGTTGCTTGCTTTATGGAGGACTACGGTGGCTGTGGAGCCGCTATAGATATCTTCCAGTATTTTTACATATGGCTCATCTACACCCTGATTCCGTAATGCCTCCATGACTGCTGAGGTTTCGACTGAATCAAACGCTTTCTCGTAATCAATGAAAGCTATATATAAGGGTTGGTTATATTCTGCACATTTCTCTATCACTTGATTGATAGTGTGAATATGGTCTACTGTTGAGTAGCCTTTACGGAATCCTGCCTGGTCCTTTGGTTGACAGAAGTCTAAGGTGTTCCTGATTCTATTTGCGATTACCTTAGTAAATACTTTGTAGGCAACGGACAGTAAGCTGATCGGTCTATAATTTTTCAAGTCTTTGGCGTCCCCTTTCTTATGGATTAGGATTATGTTAGCGTTCTTCCAAGATTCCGGTACGCTCGAGGTCATGAAGTTCTTCTGCCGCCCTGCATGTTTATGTATACCCTATTGCATGGCGAGTTTTCTTTCTTGCTTTCCTTCTTTTTCTGTTATCGACGGCGATGCTCTTCTGAGGTTCCGCTAGGGGACCTTCTTCATTGCTACCTACTCTGGCCTCCTGAGCGCCCGCGAGTCACCTAAAGAAGCAACAGCGCGACCACCAAGTGACCAGCCCGCTTCTCGTGCCAGCCTGTAATTGAAGTAGATCCCGTCTCGTTTAAAACCACCACACCTTCTCACTTCCCTGTTTACTTGGACAACCTCGAAGCCTTTCTCTCGGCTCATTTTCCATATCGCCTCCTTAGCAGCCACTACGGCTCTTTGTACGTGACTGTCACGTACAGGCACCTTCGGCACCATGCACACCACGATCTGCACCTGAGGGGATAGCTCGCGCAAGTCGTCCACCCCCTTCGCCAAGCGCTGGGCTAGTCCTGTCCCTTTCCTGTTTAGGACGTCATTTAGTCCACCTGCTACTACGACAAGGTTGCGCACGTGGGCATTTTCCGCGAGCTTTTGCTCGCTCCACGACAGAACCCAGTGTCCGCCCTGGAAATGTCCCTACCGCCAGCCTTTTATCGCCTTTCAACCTCTCCGCAATTGCTTCTGAGCACCTAGCCAGGTTTGAGTCGCCGGCGATAATCACCCTTTCACTCTCTCCTTTCTCTCTGTTGTGACTTCGGGGTTGAGGTCGAAAGACGGACTCTTTCCGCAGATGAAGAAACGAAAAACTTAATACAATATTTACAGATACAGGATGATAGCGTACAGGTAGTAGTAGGAGCGCATCGGACCGACTGGGCGGCTGCAAGCGACTTTCTCCTCACAATGGGCCGGTTCGCCCTTAAATCCCTTCGGCGACCCCTCGTCGGCAGGAACCGGTTTGGGCGAGTTCTCGTCGGCAGGAACCAGGCGGGGCAGGGTGATGACCTCGCCCGCGTCGAATTCATGTTTCGTCGCGGAGATGGCTTGGCGCTTCTTGGAGTCGCCTCCCGTGTCCAATTCTTGATTCATCGCGGGGAAGTGGGTGCTTTCGTCGCCTCGTGGTAGCCACGTGGTGCAGGTAGTAGGGCAGCTCCCATCGCGTCGTGGTCGCCACGTGGTGCTCGTACTATGGCACAACACTCTCCCTGCTTCACTTTGTCCTTTTCCGCGTGATTCGGACTCGACAAGGGGCATTGTGCCCTGTGCTCCTGCTTTGTCCGCGTGGCGGCCTCCAGGTAGGTGCCGCTCTTTCCAGCTAACCCTTCACCACGTTGCACGCATTCCACGTACTTTGCTAGCACTCCCTCGCCTGTCACGTCGGGGACTGCGTTCCATTGTCACGCACATTCTCGTTCACAATGGCGGCCCTATTCAGCTTTCCCTCGGCTGCTTCAAGTCTGTTTTCAACTATCTTTCGTTCATCACGCTCCGTATTTAACTCATTTTTGAGCTCTTTCACCTGTTTGACAAGCTCTTCCTGGAAAGCCTCCATTTTCTGCAGCCTAGTATCGACATCACAGTGTGTGCCGGTTGACTCGATTCCCTCTCCATTCTCATCCGTCTCCTCATCTGCCTTGAGGGACCCCCCGCGCACTGCCTGCATTCCCGGCTTTCTTGCCATGTATTGCACGGCTTTCTCTGATGCAAATACTATAATAATGCAGAGCACGTGCCTTTTAGCAAAAACCGATACGCACAGGATCCAAATCCTCAAAATGTCGCAAAGCAACTCTCACCACTGTTTCAAAAACAATCAATGCCGCGGAGACCGAAGGTAGGACATGCTCTCGCACGCGCTCAACCACGCGGTCACGCTCTCACTTTCCTACCAAAACATGCACAGTAAAACCACAAATAGCTATTACTCTTGCCACCTCCAAGCTACCATTTAAAGAATACGAACACTCAACGTTCCACCTAGCTGCACGTGTTGAAGCACGTGGCGCGAAAAGACGCTCTAACCATCCTACAAAGCCAAATGTACACGAAACACAACCGCGCACACGAAATACGAGAGCCAAAAAGAGAAAGAAGACCATCCAATTACTATTAAAAGGCCAAAAAAAATCAGCAAATCAAAAACAGAAGCAAGCTCAAAGCATGAACGAAAACTTGTGATTTCGTTGCCGCCACGGAGCCCCGAAAAACACGTCCATTCGCCACAAAATCCGAACACAAATTCCCGCATACGCGGAGGTGAGCGCGATCTGGTGGTGTTGCAAGGAACCGAGCGCCGCACGCCGCTCTGCGAGTGGTGGAAGCGCGGCCTCTTTCCTGGGCCGATCCCGGAGATAATGCACAGCCGCGCCAATAAAATCACATCATTTTCAGGTTTGAGCTCTTTTATTGCTTCGCACTTCTAATATTTAAGTCTGAGAATATTTAAGATAAAAGGCATGCGCTGTCGGTGTTTTGTTTCATGACATTTGTTTGTGGGCTGTCATTCTGAAAACTCAGAGGAATAACTTTGTCAAGAATGTAAGACCAGGTATGCTCAACTTTAGTGATAGAATGGTTTCGCAATATAACCCGCATATGCCGCATATCATTTAGCAAGGCATGACATAAGGCACCCCTATTTCTTAAACGCGTGGAGGCGGGCGCCAGCTGTTGTTGCATCAAGGAAATTGAAAAGCTCGCTACGGTGAACGCCAGTGATGCTGTGCTCACTGCGCAATGGGGCCTTTAAAGGTATCGCAGTAATAATCTACACCCTCATTCCCTTTTAGAGTCTAAATTATTTTGCGGTGTAGGGGTTTGTTTTGCCAGTGCCTGAAATCTACCAAAGACTTCGCCAACGCTTCACTATAGCACATATCCGGTGCAATTCGTTCGCTATATTTGAGCCTTTTCATATGCTTCAGCCGTCCTCCCGAGCTTTGTACGGAGACTTGCATTTCTTCTTTAAAATAATTTTTTACACCGTACGGAACGAGCATATACTCGTAAAACATATACTAAAATTGATCTTGCCCAAAAGGCCCAAAAGCGACACCCACAAAAATTTTGCTACTTTGGGGCCTTCCTATAGCTGACCCATACATGTAGCCTGTGAAACGCGACATGAGAAAAACATTTACGATTGACTGGCTAAAATAAACCGCGCGAAGACAATGTAGTCTATCCGATTGAGGTATACGCTAGGTAACATATATCATATAACCATTTACAATTACGTATCAAAGCAATTTCGTAATATTAATATCTTAATTTGTTAATTTACACATATGTTTGGGGCCTGCCAAAGCCACAATGGGCTTGAGGGGCAGTGGCCGGCAGTGGCGGGCGACACAGTTGAAAGGGAAATATTCGACAGCAGGCAGTTGAAAAGAAAAGCGACAAAAATGACAAAATAAGAAAGGGTTTTCTATATGAACGTGTGCAAAAGTTCATGTTTACTTACTGCACTACATACAAAAATCTGACATACACGCTGCGCAGTATATCTTGTTATCACATCACCCCAGTTCAAACTCCGCAGCAACCCCCACTATCCTTAGCATCCATGGCGGTAACTTTGTTGCAATGGATATCTGTCACGTGGCCGCACTCGTCGACACGGAGTTGTCTGTCGCGGATGGGATGTTGAGCCCTTCTCGCCTCTTGCTCTCCTGTGCATGACGTCACCCGGCTGAGCGCCAGCCAGTCAGGAGCGTTGCTCTCCTCCTTTTCCGCACCTGCGCTTTATTTATACGCTCTTTCCACTCCTCCCGGATTTTATTTGCGAGATCGGCCAAAGTCCATCCAAAATGGGCGAAGTAGCTAAAGAAAACTCGATTTTCTTGGGTAATCTTGGCCCATCCATTCTGGGAGATTAGTCCAGAATTAGCACATTCCAATATAACATACACAGTGCCGAAGCTATTTGTTCGGGAACATACCCAGTGGCATAATACCCCGTGATCCAAGTTGTCTATTAGGCTAAACAAAAGCCGGCAACAATGTCTACTCGGGGACATACCCATAGGCCCATGTTATCTGCTCGGCAAAACAGCAGCCAGCGCATACCGAGTGGCCCGAGTGAACTCTCCTCCCGGCTTTTACAGTGTGAGATCAGCCGACGTCCATGCAAAGTAGGTGATGTACCTAAAGAAAGATGTTGCTTTAAAAGCACGGGCATAAAAACTCTACCTACAAATAGCCTGGCTCGTAGTATCATAGCCACTCGATTAACTGAGCACTATTTTGCCTACTTGGTTTATCAGTTGGATGAGAGGAAGCTCTTCTGCCCCCTAGTGAGAATTAAGATCTCAGCCGACTATCGTCATCCGTAAGACCGCCCTAGCAAGGCCTCCAACACCACGAGGGTGAAAATAGTTTTTGATTTGAGTCGGAGGTCATTTTTCAGACGAGTTCGAGCCACCATACTCCGGCGGGTGCGGCTCGTGGTGCTAAAGCTCTGCATGTAAGCCGCCAACCAGAGCCTTCGTAAGCGGGGATCAGATCCTTCAGAATTCCGCAACTACATTTCCCTGTCGTTCGGTGAAAATAATCATCGGTAGACACCATGGTTGGGAGAATTTGGGTGTACAAACGACGTCTCTCTTTTCCAGGTGGAATCAAATTTTTAAAAATATTTTTTCCAGTACCTCGTGGAGGCCTGGCTTCTTTTCCGTGTATGTTGCTTTGCACCTCACTAGCGATGCTTGGTAGCTACACTCGGTCATCGCGAGAGCAAACTCGTTCGCCCTTTCTTTTGGAAGTGGGTTAAAAAATTGAATAGTATGATATGATGATCCCGGAAGCTTGAGATTTTTCATTTTCTCAAGTAATGCTGCCGGGATCAGGCACCCATAAAATATGTGCTCTGGTGTTTCTGTATCATTACAAAAGTGGGAAGTTTTGGTTGAGACTGAGCGGATACAAAGGATCTTTTTCTTATTGGCAAACACCCTCTTGCGAAACGCCACATGAATTCTTCTGACATGTAGAAATTCCGTCAAAATCAGATGTCAGCTCGGTTTTTCAGTCGGCCTCTTGTACTTCTCCAAGTGTTTGGGCAGCTTGAGCGAGACGTGATCAGCAAGAACTTTGACGCCAGTGTTTCTTAAATTTAAATCCGGGACACTTTCTTTAAACTTATAGGGTACGTTCGCAGCTTACTTGTACATAGGTAGGGGCGGGGGGGGGGGGATTCTGAGTGCGGTACGGAATGCGGAAGTGGGGGAATCTGGGACGCGGTCGGAGGTTTTTCGTCGAAGCGCGCGTTCAGTTTGCCTTCATTTTCGCCTCACGCCATTGGCCTCGCCGCGCCGACGGGCGTGGATAACGACGTCGGCGCGGCCTAGGCCAACCGCGTGAGGCTAAGCTGAACGCGAACTGAACGCGCGTTTCGCGCACCGATCTGCGATCGCACCCCTGTAAAAGAAAATGTTCCAGTACTGAGAAAAGACGTAGCTAGAGGCTTTGTTAACTGAATGTCTGAGTCTAGGGTTGTTTGTGTCTACTTGGTATGCAAAGTTTGTGCCATTACATTCAAGTCTGGAATACCCAGGTCTGCTCGTTATCGCTGGAGTTGTACTATTATTCGCTTAATTTTATCTGGCCCTCTTTGCCTATGAGGCAAAATATATTTGCTAGCTTCGTTTTAAATCTCTTAGGAATGCAAAGTGTTCTCGTAGTATACATAACACGCATACGAGTAAAGTTCTGATGATATTACCTTGAACTATCATGGGACATCTATGCGCACTATAGTCGTTTACTCTATGCCGAAGTTTCTTTTCGGCAGGCTCATTAGAGCGCTTTTGGAGCGGTTGAGCCTTGCTTAACCTGCTTGGCACAAAGATAAACTGTTTCAAGTAGGTTAATGGCAGAGTTCTTATCGCATACGACCATGGTAATATCATCTGCGTACGCAAATGTCGAGGGGCAATATGGACCTGCAGGGAATGGTAAATTTCTAATGTCATCATCGGAGGCCACTTTTACAGCGAAGCTGTTAAGGGCTCGTTCCCCCAGGATAGTGTCCGTGAGTAGACACAAAACTCCCCATATGTGGTGTTAAGAACGGCCCGCTGAGGTGCAAGTTTTGCCAGCAAGTTGTGACAGCGGTGTCAACTTTTCCTGGAACGCCACCGCAATTCTCTACCCACACGGCGTCATTAAGTCTACTGTCCGCAGCACAATGCGCCACGTCCGCCACTCTGCGTCCCTGGATTGCCGAGATGAGTTCGACGAGCCAGGCTTTATGACTGAACACGCCACCGCCGATCTGGTCTGCCGCGAGCGGGGGAGTTGCCGAGGGAACGTCTACGGAGGCCCCTTCCCACGCGCGTTTCAAGACGCAAGACAATGGAGCACCGGCGGCCGCGCTGCGGGGGTCAGCTCGGGGAATAAGATGCCCCTTTCCTGACGTAAGCCCCGAGTTTTGCTAAGACCATCTGATGTCGGTGGGGACCGTGAATCTGTGCGGAAGTGTGTATGTGTAAGCCCTCCCGCAGAGAGGCGGCTCGTCTACTGGTCGAATGTTTCCCCCACCTAGGGATCGAGGGAGGACCGAGTGTTTATAAACCGCTGTTGTGCGGCTGCTCAGTGTACTTTTGCTCGCAGTCATGTTAGACTGATGAACTGCAACGTGCTTATGTAGATACTGTAAATAAACCCATATTCCTCGTTCTCGATGAGAAGCAGTCCTTCCCTTCAACAACGTCCTCAGCGTGGATAAGTTGGCCGACGGCATGGGCCAGCTACCATCTAATTCATGCCCGACTCCAAATTTGACAACTGGTTACGAACGGTGAGATTGACCTCCCAATCCTCACAGTGGGCAGATCCCGAAGATAGTGCAATACCGGGCCGACCCGTGGCGGTGGTCAAGCAGGCGTTAAGCACTCCTCATACATGGGCCGATCCCGAAGATAGTACAATGCCAGGCGGACCCGCGGCGGAGGTCAAGCAAGCGTTAAGCACTCCCCATACGTGGCCCGATTCCGAAGATAGTGCAATACCGGGCCAACCCGCGGCGGAGGTGACGCGGGCGTTAAACATTCCCCATACGTGGGCCGATCCCGAAGATAGTGCAATACCGGGCCGACCCGCGGCGGAGGTGACGCAGGCGTTAAGCAGTCCTCATACGTGGGCCGATCCCGACGATAGTGAAATGCCGGGCCGACCCGCAGTGGATGTGAAGCAGGTGTTAAGCACTCCCCATACGTGGGCCGATCCCGAAGATAGTGCAATACCGGGCCGACCCGCGGCGGAGGTCACGCAGGCGTTAAGCACTCCTCATACATGGGCCGATCCCGACGATAGTGAAATGCCGGGCTGACCCGCGGTGGATGTGAAGCAGGTGTTAAGCACTCCCCATACGTGGGTCGAACACGAAGATAGTGCAATACCGGGCCGACCCGCGGCCGAGGTGCAGTTCGCCATTAAGGGGCCCACATGTACAGCTTCGCTCATAATTCTTCTGCAGAGAGTGGAACGGCACTGAGATTTTTTGTTGTAAGGGCACAATTGCGAGAATATAAGTGGAATGAGTGGAAAACCTTGACTCACGCCTGTTTCTATTAGGAAATTAGCCGACGTTCATCCTTGTACTATGACCACAGATGTTGGACTATTGTAGAAGCACGCTTGATCTAGTGAGCACACGTATCCTGTTAGATTTAGCTTGGTTTCTCCGCTTTCTTCCGGGTTCCGGGTTTGGCGTTGCGGCCTGGCTGCTGGGTCGGTCGCCGTCTCGGCGTATATATTTGTGTATACATATGCAAAGGTTATATGAAAGTACCCTCGAAATGGCTTAAACTCTGTAATAACCCTTCTTTGAGGACCAAGTGCGCCCACTTCTGTACTGCGTAAAAAAATATAATAAATTTTTATGTAAAAGGTGAACATATAATGTCGGCTCACAGACATCTCTGAAGCACACTGATCTGTTAATAAAATGGCAAACTATGTTTAAAGATTATTTGATTTACTTTATTTTTCTTTATTTAGCTATTCACTATGTGCCACTGGGTATGTGCCCGTTCTTGGCCAATCCTTCAAAATGAGCATGTCCGACTACGATTCCTGTCCATAAAACCTGAACATGTATACACACATCTCCAAAGCACACGAATCTATTAATAGAGTGGTGAATTTCACAGATTCTTTGATTTACTCTACTTTCGCAGAAGGTATTGGTGGACTAGTTGGTTGGCCACGGAAAAAATAATAATAATATTTGGGGTTTTACGTGCCAAAACCATTTTCTGATTATGAGGCACGCCGTAGTGGAGGACTCCGGAAATTTTGACCACCTGGGGTTCTTTAACGTGCACCTTAATCTAAGTACACGGGTGTTATCTCATTTCGCCCCCATCGAAATGCGGCCGCCGTGGCCGGGATTCGATCCCGCGACCTCGTGCTCAGCAGCCCAACACCATAGCCACTGAGCAACCACGGCGGGTTCATGGGAAAAAAAACAGGCAGGGGAACAATCAATTGGCAACTTCCCCGTCGATTCTAAAGATAGCAGAGGAGCGATGCTGCAAGAATTCGTGGAAAGGAATAGAATGCGAATTATGAATACCTTCTTCACGAAGTGCAGTAATAGGAAGTGGACTTGGAATAGCCTTAATAGAGAAACAAAAAAAAGAACCGACGATTACGTTACTTCCTAATGCGAAATTTGAGCGCAGCAAATAAGCTGTTTCACCTTTTGGATAGATTGAGGCAAAGAAATCGAGCAACACATGTATGCGCTATCACATAATTTTTTTTTATTTTTCACACGTATTCCTTTAACAAAGACTCCACTAACAGTTCTTGACAGTCATGAAGGAAGCTTTGTGGTCGGAGAAATAGACTGATATATGTTCGACTTGGTACACCAATGCTTGATTCTCAAAGACGAGATCTATACAAGTGCCTCGCGAGGTTGTCACAGCCGTGGGGGAAGCAGAGGCTAAGCGCCGCCGCCGAGAAGACCCTGCCGTTCGCGCCGCCGAAGCGGAGGCTCATCGCCGCCGTCGAGAGCAACCAGCAGTAAGCGAGGCTGAAGCAGAAGCTCATCGCCGCCGCCGAGAAGACCCTGCAGTTCGCGCCGCCGAAGCGGAGGCTCATCGGCGCCGTCGAGAGCAACCAGCAGTAAGCGGAAGCGGAGGGGGGCGGCGTGTACACCCAGCGGCAAACGATGGGGGCAGAAGCGCGCGCAGCAAGCGGACAACACGATAAAGGGAGGAGGGAAGAGATAGCAGCGACTGACTGATGCCGCTGACGGCGATGGTGAGTCAACCCCAGCTATCCGCCACACAAGAACAGGGGGGGGGGGACCCTTTCCTCCTCTTTCTGCATGGCGGCGACGGTGTTCTATGCAGTCACGTTATCTTGACTCTCTAGCGGCGTCAGCGGCATCCAGCGGTATCAGTCGGTCGCTGCTAGCGCTGGGGGGATGAAAGGGGGGCGGAGCTGGTTACGAGGCCGACGACGACGACGACGCGAAACCCAGGAACGGACGCCAAAGAGCTGCGCTCTAAAATTAAATAGATTTCATACTTTCTGCCGATACTAGCATAGTGAAGGATGTAGAAGTGTTAGGTAGGAGGTAAAGCGCAGTGATAAGTTAGTGAGGCCTAGGATTGTTCTCAATTTGAAGAAAGAAAGAGAAAACATAGTCAAGAAGAAACAGGCCAACCTAGACGCAGCAAGGGTAACAGCAGACCAATTCAGGGTGGTGCTCGCAAACAAATATGCAGCTTTAAACAGGAATACGAAGGAAGCATAGAGGTAATAAATGAAATCTTAACTAAGCTGATTTCAGCGGCAGCACTTGAAGCGGAAGGCAAGGCACCAAGGCAACCAGTAAGTAAGCTCTCACAAGTATCAAAGGACATAATAAAGAAACGACAAAGCCATGAAAGTGTCTAACTCCAGAGGTCAATCAGGTGAAATTCGCTGAATTGTCAAAGCTGATAAAAATGGGGAAAGCGAGCGATATTTAAAATTACAACGTCGAAAAGATTGAGGAAGTTGTGGTTGGATATGTACATAAATATTCCGTTAATGATACACATAAACATAAATAAAATTCAGCAGAGACACTTTAAAACTGCTCGTGTGGGATTGCAAAAGCATATAATCGCTTAGGTGAAATGTTTTCCATCGATGTTTTCGGCATGCATTAAAGTTCTTTCTACTGAATCGGTGTGTGTGTGTGTGTGTGTGTGTGTGTGTGTGTTTTGCGTACACGTTGGCGACAAGCTGGAAACATCCGGACCATTTTGCAGCAGAACGATGCATTTTATTTTATGCCTATTGGTAGGTCTGTCCTGACTATGTCATATTCCTTTGTGTTCCTTTGCTTTGTCTTCTGAGGCGTGCTTCCGTAGGCGACCACGTTTCACAGCTGCCACCGAGGTATCCTCTTCGGAGTGCATCGCAGTGGACACAGCACCGATGAAATCCGAGGAGCAAGTGAGGCGCGGGAGGCAGTGACGTGACGTGTGCAATGACGCACGGGCACAGCTTTTGTCAGCCACAACCGTGCAGCCACCGTGGCGTCGGGGAAGCGTGCTCGTCTCGCCCCTCGGAAGCCAAAGTTGGATTCCCACCCAGACCAAAATTTATCTGATATTCTTTTCGATGGCATTAGCTTACTTTGTTTACTGGACCCTGCCTGACAAATTTGACGTCAATTACAGCATATTGTGAGGTGCTTTTACTCTTCGCGCCGTCGGCCTTTCGTTTGGTACCATCTTTCGGTCACGCCGCCGACGACAAAGCTGGATTTTCGCGTAATTGGGCATATAATGCTTTCGGATTAAAAATCACCACCGGCTGGATTCGATCGCGGCACCACCAACGCAGACATGCCTCACGGCATGCCTCACGACACATGCATGGCTCACGAGACAGAACATCCTTAGGAAGTTCCCGCACGCAAGCCAACGCTCGGCGCGTTTTCTGAAGGTTGATGGTTCCACGTCGGTCTCACCTCGTGCACCATCGATGCGCCACGCGTACGCGACACCAATGGTGGTACGCTATACTGGCGCTATAGCGGACGAGACGTTCATTTGAGGGATCGCCAGCCGTTTCTACATGTGCAGGCGCGAGTAAGAGCGGGCGTGAGTGAGAAAATTTGGGGGCTTTTCTCTTTAACTATATGACTCTGGCTAGGCACTGTATGGTGAGGAGGTTTCTCAGCGCGTGTTCTAGGCGTTTGTCTCACGGTGTGCCGGCATCGGGGGGTGGGGTCGAGTTCGTGTAGGCTCGGATGCTGGCTGCCGGCGCCGCAGAGTAGGTGAAGCAGCGGGCTAAATAAGTCGTGGCGGATCGTAGCTTTCTCGTGCCTTATGGCAATGTACCTTGTAAATAACATCACAGATATTTCTGTGGGAGCAGTAGCGACCATAGTAAAGCCCGGGCCGCATATATTGAAAATCTAGACGGCAGAGCGCCTTAGCAACCGAGGTTGAGCGCATGTGGCTGAAAGGCCGCCGGTGACGATGTCTGACCCAGCGACAGCGTCGCAGGCGCGAGAAAGTCTGACCGACGTACCTTTAGAGGCAAAGTTCTGACTGGTGCTGCAGAAGTCGCGTGGCGCGGTAGTGCTGAACTCAGCGTCACAAGTTGGCGGCTGGACGTAACTATATATATTCAATCGTGTTTTTTTTACTAATTGTAAGAACATGTCATTATTTGGCATTATTGGCGGCGCCTCCAGGACACCAAAGCGGCAACGGGTACACCAAAGCTAGAACCCGGACTGGTCCGTGGCTTGGAGCTCGCCGAGACCCTGCGCGGCCCCAACCCACGGGACGCCCTGCTTCCAGCTTTCATCACCCCCACTACCCCTTGGGTGCCCTGGAGATCCTGCGCCGTCTGCTTTACTATAACCTCAGGTGCTCTCCTGAGGCATCCGTTTGCCGGTTACATGTGCCCTCCTGGAGCAATGCTTGTAAAAAAATTCAATCTATCGTCGTGACGAAAAAAGCGACCTGCGACTTATGCAACACCAGTCAGAACGTTGCCCTTTCATACACAGCGATAACCAAATGGGGCGTCTGTGTCCACTGCCTCACCACGCGGGCAGCCAGCGGCGGAAAACTCGACCGCACTACGCAATGTCGGCATGTCTAGGGGACGAACGCATACAATACGCGCTAAGAAACCTTCTCCGTAGTGCAGGCAGTCATATATTCAAGGAGCAAAAGCCCCCTCAGTTTCTCTAGCGCCCGCTCTGACTCGCACCTGCGCACAAACGACTGGTGATCCCCCAAATGAATGTCTCGTCTATAGCGGCGCTGTTCATCGCGTGCGTCTAATTGTCGTACAAAAATCCCTCACGTGACCTGATCTTAGCTGCCTAGGGACAGGATCGTTTAGGGACTTTTGAGAAGGCATGATGGTTGCGCCGAGCGACGCCGTGGCGTGTTCGTTCTCGGCGTGATCGTTCACCGGCTCGCGCGGACCGCGCGTTGTTCAACGTTGCTTATGTGATTGTGCTTGCGTTGCTTGTGTGTTGGTTGTACGTACTTAGCGGGAAAGCCGCGAGTAGTGGTGATGCGACAGTGCGGCTTTCGCCATCTGTGCTTTCGCCTCGGTGAGCTCTGGCAGTACAGAATCTGCGTTGTGTGACCCGTGCTTCCTTGACAATTGAAATGTCGAAGTGGCCTAGCGCCTCGGCAGCGAAGTTCTGCGAACCGCGATGCCGTGGCGTGCGTTGAATCTCCGGCCCACGCCGACCGCTGGTCGTGTGTCTCCGCAGTGGGATCAGTACTTGTTGGCTAAAAGTCGCGCAGTAGTAGTGGTGTGGCATGTCGGCTTTAAGTCTCGGTGAACTCTGGTGGTGTGAGATCCGTATTTCTGAAGAATTCATTGGTGCTGACGATTGAAATATTCAAGTGGCGTAGCGCCACGGCAATGCAATTTGCGAACCGGCGCTGTGCAGCAGCGTCGTCGTGTTCGCCCCTTTTCGGCAGCGTCATCACATCGCACATGCATCTTTACTTGACGGGACTCGTAGGCGGAGGTATCGCACGTGTTTTTCAACACGACTTACGTAAGTAATATAATGCTTAAGGTGGTGTTTGCTCACAACTGTTCACGCGTCCTTGAAATAGGGCAGCGCATGTTTTCAATCGTGTTCAGCGCTAGTGCACTATCCGTGACTTCATCTGATTTGCTTTTATCGTGGGCTTTACGACAATTATCGCGTAGTGCTGTGAACATAACGGAGCTTTAGTGATGTCACATGATCTGCCAGAATTCCACGAACTGCAGAGTAGATGTTTACTATTATTCGTACTAAGGGCGCGATAAGCACAGTGAGGTGGAGCTTAATACTGTCCCCTGTGATGTTCAGCTGCATTTGTGCCCGTTTTTCGCGCTCTTAGTTTTAGCAACGGGACGCAGGGTTCGGTGCAAAGTTGGGACGAATGAATGTGTATATACGTCTGCAATAACTTCACCGCAACACATTTGTTACCTTGAACATACTGCCCCGCCCGCTTTACTATAATCTCAGGTGCTCTCGAACTCTCTATTTGCCGGTATTTTTATTTTCACGTGCTGAATGGTCCTACCGCAATACATATATATAGTGAGGTGAAGCTGATTAATGTTGCCAAGTGCTTTGACAGTGTCAGATCTAACAGTTATAGAATGACATGGCCAATACAACAGCTCATACCTTCACTTTAACAATTCTATTAGGACTGTCAAACTAATCTTACAGCACAGAAAAGCAACGTAAACACCTCAAGAGTTGATTAGCAAGTAATACTGGAAAGTTCAAGTCTAGTGACCAAGGGTGTAATGAAGTCCTTTAAACATTCAACCAACACACCTTAAGTGCTTAAAAATTTCTAGCATATTGATGCAGGCTGATCAGACTTACTTTGATATTGGTTGTTTTACAATGAAAATAATAGTACTGCATAAGAGGACGCAAGCGACTCGTGTGCTGCTTGGTTATGCAAACCACATGGGTGCCAGAAATACCCAAACATGGTGCTTGTTTACACACGCTGCTTGCGTCCACTAATCTAACGCTCTCTAATGTCAGCAGTATAAAGAGAGGCTGTAAAAATATGGCTTTGAATTTCACAACTCCAATTTTGTTTCTTCTGTACTTGTACAACCTATGGTTTTGTGACAGCATCTGCCTAGCTCATTGCCACATTTTGCGACAAAAGCAGTGATGATTCAATCAGAGTTGCCTGTCCTAATATTACTCCAATAATTCTTTAAACAGTTCATTTTTTAAGCACAAAGCATGTCATGCCCAACTAGAAAATTAACCATGCAATAATCTACTAGAAGTGGCTAAAAAATCAGCAGTCTTCTGAAGTCAGCTTGATTTGCAGCTGCTAAAATTGGCTATTATTGAATTAGGGCAAGGAAGAAACGGCTTGAATAAACATATGTCTCATCAGAAAGTTGCGGTGGTGTGCTGCAGGCTAAAAGCCGTTTTGGCATTGGTCTACCTCTGTCCCAAAACCAGGCACCACAGCCAAGGCGACTTCACTTGGCTTTGACAGCTTCAAATTCGCTTTCACAAGCACATAATACTCAGTCGAGGTGAGCTCAATGCACATCACCCGCACTGGGGATGCAAAGACATACGGCCAAGAGGATGCCACCTTGACGAAGCTGACACCACAGAGTGCACATGGCAAAGATGGAGTCATTTTTCAGATGTTGAGGAATCTTGCCGAAACAAGGAAGCAAGCACTATTGCTTGTAATCAATGAAATCTGGAATATTGGAATTCCCCACAGAGTGAAAACACTTGGTCATGATGCCACTACGGAAACCAGGCAAGAAACCTGACACCATAGACAACCTTTGATCAGTCTCACTCACATTGACAGTGTGCATATTGACTGAAGGAATGTGGCTCGCGAGGCTGAACCAGCATCTGGGAAAGACAATAGCCCCTTTCTGCATCAAACCATCGTCAATGCCAGCCGCTTTGGAGGAAAGATGTATGGGTTCTTAGTCACAGTCCAACCAAGAAGGATGTTGAGCACAGTCTGCAATGAGGAGGTACTGGTGGCCTTTCGTGAAGCCTGCCCAGTCATTAGTGGTGTGAAAGCCTCTAATGCAACCATATGTTTGAATATGAAGTTATAGTAAACAGCCAAAGACTTTTACCAACTGCACAGGTGGAAATGCAGGTAAAACCCGGACCAGCACACTTGGTTGCAGGAGCGATTTGCTGATGAGGTAAGAAGGTGACTTAACAGTTGGTGATAAGGTACACCGAATGCAGGTATGCGCAATATGTATACATACTGTTAGGCTGAAACAGATTAATTTTCTCCAAAGCAATATCAAAATCTCAATTTTGTTTAGGATGCCACTCATGTGCTTTAGGTAAGTGTGGACATCATCATCATCAATCTGGTTACACCCACTGCAGCGCAAAGGCCTCTCCCATACTTCTCCAACTACCCCGGTCATGTACTAATTGTGGCCATGTTGTCCCTGCAAATTTCTTAACCTCATCCGCCCACCCAACTTTCTGCCGCCCTCTGCTACGCTTCCCTTCCTAGCAGTGTGGACAGGGTTATATACAGCGGCATAGGCAAATGATACAACTAGATACAGCTGTTATGCGTAATATTTTTTTCTGGACTAAATTCTTGCTCCTTGAACTCATTCGAGATCATTAACTGTAGCACCAAAGTAGTGGAACACTACCAGAACAAAGGCATGTAGCGTGCACATCTCAATTCTTATGCCAGTCTTCTTTTTTACACCAATAGCTGCTATGGGCCAACTCCCCTGGTTCTGATGTCTACTGGTGTTGTCACTCTAATTCCCAAATTTATTGCTAGAATATTGCAGATAAAGTTCTCATTGTGATTCATTCAAACATATGATCAAAAGATTGGCAGTCCACAATTCTACATTTCAGCCACTCTGCTGAAGGTACAGTCGTGGCGAATACCGATCCTGGAGAGTGCGATCTAGCCAACAGGTGCCATGATTGGCTAACACCTGTTCAATGTCTGCGTGCTGTATATAGAGCTGGCGTCCACGCCTTCAAATTCTTACTCATCACTTTCCCCACTTGTGAAGGCAGTACTATGTTAATTTTTCTTCTTACATGTAATGACAGTGATTGGGTGCATCTGCTTTATTAATCTTCTAGTGCTTGGCTTCTCAGATTTGCTGGATGGGGCTGGTTGATGGGGCAGAGCGCGAGACCTAGCAATGAGTAGCTCAAATATAGCTTTGAGAAAACCAAATTAATTCAGCAGTAAGAAGCTAAAGGGTTGTTTTTCTGGAGACCAGAGACCAAGTCTGGATGTGAAAGAGGAGGAAGAAAACTAGTCTTTCCACTTCAACACTGGGAGGCACAACTCCCACTTATTTTACTTCTTTAAAGGAGATTACTGACTTGCACTGGCAAGTGTTCACTTCAACAAACACCGAATGAAGCAAGCTTCCTGCGCATATTTCACCATTTATTGCATCACTTTCACAGAATGAGTGGAACTCCAATTTTCGTTATGCCACAACTTGCCCAATCTTGTGTTTTGCAGTAGGATTTTAGCAGTGCTATTAAGGCACTTACATATTTGTGAATAGTAGCAGAGAAAAAAAGTAAGAAAACAGTGGCTCTTCGTGCATCGAGTACGCATGCACCTGGTGCTCTCATGTCCATTTTTTCCGCTATCTGCTAAACCGTTCTAAACAAGAAAAGCTCATACACAATTATTTTGCAGAGTCAGACAACTAAACCAGTATCCTTGGTAAGCAAGGTTTATTTATTTGGTGACATTTTCTGTGGCCCTGCTATTGGGCTTTCTTTTCATCCTTTTCCGCTGTGCAGATTCATTAAGAAGTGACAAGACAGTTTGACAATTTTAATCATTGAAAGACTTAGCGAAACCTTTTTTGGGTTGTTTTTCCTTGCTTTCAGACTCTGCACATTGCCGTTTAAGGCATGTTTTAAGTGTTTCTTTTTTTTTATGGAGAGGGCATGTTAACATCTTTTACACCATGTCAATTATGTGGTGCCATAGTGCATTCTTGGATGGAGTCTTGCCCTTTCATTCAGTAAAATATAATGTTTTTTGTGTCATAGGCCGTTTTACATTTGAGTATGAGTGTAGCATTTCGCTAAGTTTTGCCTCTGTCACCCAAGCTTGCTACCCACTGTTGTTGACATGTGACTTTTGTTCAATAAAAGGAAGTCTGTCACTTATCCTGTGCACTGGTTGTCTTTTTGAATTACGATTTGTTGCCTATATTAGTTCTTTTGTTGTATCTCAGATTAGGAATGGCTATCAAAGTTGACATCATTTAATCATATTGCACACAATGTGGATTATATGTACTTGCAATATATGGCCACCATAAATAGAAGTTAATTCAAGAATAGTGCCTTTGCATGGTGGGGCAGCCATGAATTGTAGCTATAAGTTACCAGCACTGCAAGTAGCACTGTTTGTGCAGAATATAGTTCAACTCTACTACTTTCAAACATCATTGTTTTTATCTGCATTTGTATAGCTCCAGTTCCTGTGAACAACACGCATCTGGCGGAAGAGTGGCTTGCACCTGCAGTGGGGCCCAATGAATAGCCAAATTTCTGCCCGTTTTCATGTTGTTAGCATATTAGTTGAGGCAGTCGTTCTTATAGTAAACTGTTTGCGCAGTGTAGAAGCCACTGCGGGTTTCAGGATCTTGTACACATCTTCAGCTTTGCAGGGGACACAGCATCTGGCACATAGTTTGTCACAGGCCATGTTTTTGGGGCAAGTTGGGTTTACTCACTTGCAAAGAGAGAACCAAGCTTGTTGGATATGAATTAAACCGCCTGTACACTCGGTGGCCTTCTTCATTTTGTGTGACATATATGGTTATAGCTACCCTTGCTTTATGCACTTCTTGTCCGGCAGCAGTTTTGCTTTTGAAACACTCAGGATAGCTTTCAGCAAGCTGGACAGGAATAGCACTGAAAAACCAGCAGATGTTAATTGTTGCACTTGTCATGCGAAGCTTCCTACAGTATGATGAGGACAGAAACTAATGAAGGTGTTCCTCAAGGCCTTCCAGCTTGTCATGAGTTTGGAGCAACGTGATGTATAGCACTTTTCTGATCGCATACTATAGGTTCAGTAGGTGTGGCCATGGTTGAAGTGCAGTGCAAGGTCAAGAAAACAGATATCTATGAGCAGCACACTGGTAAAGGAGACGCTGGGAAAACTAGTGGGAAGCCTGTTGAACATCTAATTGACCAAGTTGCTGGCTTCATCAGGCAAACTGTGATAAAGAGAAGGAAGTCATCAACACATCAGAAGGTTTTTGCGTATAGACACTGCTAAGGTTCTCAGACACGTCTCTTGTAACACGCCAACAAATCTTAGTGCGCAGGCTATGCATGACCAACTACATATGCCTTCTGTTTGGACAAAGAACTGCTCATTGTAACTGATGAAGATGGAGTGGACAAAAAAAAACGGCAGCTCCACTAATCTGGTTTCACTGGTATTAGCAGTGCTTTGTAAGTATGCATCGCCATACTCCCCACTGCCTTCTTGGTTGACATCAGCAAGGACCGGCTTGAGGCAAGGGGTAATAGACATCTTTACAAGCTAAAAATGCATGCATGCATGGAGAGCACGTTGTGTCCAAAAAGTAGGCACTTCACAGGGGCATTGGAGAAAAAACAGATTATTGACAGTGGCCAAAGGCAAGCTTATCTGCTACTAAACACCCAACGCTGTTGCCATGTGACACCTCTGAAACACTCCTTCTGAAAGAAGAAATCATCCTTGTGCATCCATAAAGAGGGCGGATAGGCAAAGCCCCTTCAGCAATGCGGCCAGCTTCAAAAGGCCCACTTGGCACATCCTGAATGCTTCCTTCTTAGACTTTGCTGGGTGCAAGCATTCTACTGTCCAAAAGTTGTCATTGAGAGCACTGTTGGTTTGGTGGCAATACAGTTCAGAAGCGATTGCAAGAAACCTTTCTTCCGAGTTGGTCTGGAGGCTCATGGTGCTCACAAAGCGACACCATGAGACAAGCAAGGTGACCGGATGCCTCCAAGCCCTTGTTCGTGTATCACACTGTTCTGTTAGTAACAACCATCAGATCTGAAACCAACAAGCTCAAGTTCAGCACTCGTGTGGTTACTGTGGAGGATCCATAATAGAAAGCACAAAACAGAAAACTGAAGGGAAAGGATAAGGCACCACTTAACACCTAGTATTGCTGCAGCCCACCCCCTTTTATTTTGTCTGGTCATGCTACATTTTTTTCTATATATAGGCATGAACTTATCCTGTGCACAGCTTATTGCAGAGAGCATAGGTGATGTTCCCAATCGGTGTCCAATTTTTATATACACTATATGCTGGCTCAAAGAGGCTCGAAACACTGCAATGGAAGCTTCTAATAGAAAAGGTGCCTGGAAGAAAGAAAAGCTGTGCTGCAACCATCTTGGCAACATCTTGTCCCCTTAATAAAAATTGTGCTTCCGTATAAACTTCAGCCCTCCAGTTTAGAGTAAAGTACCAGTGCACTTATGCAAAACGAATCAATTCTCAAAGAGCATGTGCAGTCCAGCCAGAAGCATAGGTATGAATCCGCATTGTGCTCCTGCATTGAAGGTGAATACTGCGTTACAAAATGACGAATGTGCCTTAGTAAGCTTCCCTGCAATATGAATTTGTAATGTACAAAGAATTGTCAATTAAGCTTACCAAGAGCACAGATGCACTTGCAAATTATATCACAATTGAAAATAATGAGCAAACCTATGTGCCCTTTCCACTATTAGTATGCTTTACTGCACAATGCTTATTTCATCCTCTGTATTGCGGTGTAGCAAGCTACGAAAGAAACGTTGCATAATTGAGCTTTTTAAGATTAACTTTTTTGCAATACACCTATGTTCTGCGGTGAAGCCTAAGCAATGTACTGCGTTGAAGCATACTAAAAGTGGAAAGGGGCCACTGTCACTGGACATAAAAAGAGTTCTTTAATTATACCCTATGATTATACACTCGCGCAACCGCCGCCTCTCATGTCGCCTGAGTGGACATACTATGCTGGGTGATAGCGGCCCCCTCCCACTTTTAGTATCCTTTACCGCGTAACTAAAATGCACTGCGGCGAAGAAGCAGTACATTTGTATTGAGTGAATAAACAAATGCTTTTTACAACAGTACAGAAATAAACGCGCACCATGCATCAGTCTACCACATGGAAGAGCGTCGCAACAAAAGGTAGCTGATTCACACAGGCTGTGTAGCCCACTTATCAGTCGTAAAGGCTATTCTGGGTAATTCATAATTTCGCACACACAGAAATATGTTTATATGTTTACGTTCGTACTCCTTGCGTAATAAGACTTCCAGAACTTCCACAACAGGTAGTAATTTACAACACACAAACGAAAACAACAGATACATATGCCTTGTTTTCAACTCGGTCGTCATGCAAATGACATATAGCACGGAAAAACGTGGAACATGCTGTGTGTTAGCATCGTAAACTTCATACTAGGCAAGGAGCACACCACAATCCCGCGACAGCCGCTAATGAGACCAAAACGGGAGCACATATCTGTGAACGTGCAAATGGAGACCCTAAGCCACTCTGCTCCTCCACCACCCCCCGCTGCACGGCTGAACCACTCGTTTCAAGCACAGCACACCTAACACACATTCAGCACTGAACAGTGGGCGGTCGACGCAGTCGCATTTACATTACTTGTAGCGAGCAGCACATCCCTCGATGTCCGTTAAGCAAAGTCGGACACGGCGACGCCACATCGCGGTTCGCAGAACTTCGCTACCGATGCGCTAGGCCACTTCGACATTTCAATTGTCAAGCAAGCACGGGTCACACAACGCAGATTCTCTACTGCGAGAGCTCACCGAGGTGAAAGCCGCACTGCCGCACCACCACTACTCGCGGCTTTCCGCCAAGTAACGCAGAACCTACAACCAACACACAAGCAACGCACGTACAATCACATGAGCAATGTTGAACAACGCGGGGTCCAGAGAACGATCACGCCGAGGACGAACACGCCACGGCGTCGCTCGGCGCCAGCATCGCGCCTTCTCAAAAATCCCTAAACGATGCAGTCCCTAGGAACCTAGGATCAGGTCACGTGACGGATTTTTGTACGACAAATAGACGCACGCCTGTTCATCACGCCAGCGTTGTCAGACGTTTTCGTAGTTGAAAGGACGTTGTTACTTCCATCCAACAGGAGTCGCCTTAAGTGCTGCGTCGCGCCCAGATGACGCACCGGTGATCCGCGCATACTTTGAACAGAGAAACCCGATACTGTTACCATTACTCCACGGATGATTTTCGTCCACAACAGCGTGCCTCATAATCAGACCGTACTTTTGGCACTTAAAACCTCGGCAAATATTTAAAATGAGTTAACGCATTATCATGTCAAAATGTGGCCCGATTCCGAAAATAGTTCAGTCTAACAATGTAAGCCGATCCCGAAGATAGCGCAGTAAAAAAATTTACGCCGCCTCGCCTACTCCTTTCAAACGACGGGTGACGCGATAGAGTGCCGTGCGCAGTGACTCCGCCTCTATCTCATCCTCAATTCGCCCAGGTCTTTCATCGACCTTTACTGCAGGTTGAATCGCCTTCAAATTTTATTCGAACAAATCTTTAAAAATTGCATGGAGCATATAGCGCAACTCGACCTGTTCTTGAGAACCTGAAAGATAAGTAACTTTCGCATGCGCGCCAGCAACATTTACGTCCCATTTATGCCCGCTTCACGTCTTCTTCTTGTATTTGTATCATGAGAAGCCAACAAGCAAAGACACCACGGAAAACGTAGGGGAAATTACTTCTACTTACTGATTGAATTAAAGAAATGATAAATTAATGACGATGAAAGTGGATGCAAAATATACTTTCCGTAGGAAGGGAACGATCCCATGTTTTCGCATTACGCGTGCGATGCTCTAACCAATTGAGCTACCGCGGCGCGGTTTCCCTATCCACTTTCTTGGGTATTTATGTGTTACTACTAGAACTAACCTTGGGAGTGTTAGTCAGCGCCACCACTCAGAAGCCTTGGCGGCGGACGTGGAACATCCTTTCTGCCGCCGGCGTGACGAGTACGTGATCTTTCTTGGTGAAGGCAATTCTGGTCAATAAACCCGCACATGCTTTATAAGGATCCATAAAGACATAGCGGGCAACATTGACGAATTCCACAGCATTAATGAGAGGGTAGCAGTAGTCGTAATAAAGCTAAATAGGAGGTATAGAATAAAGGTAGTACAAGCCTCCACTCACGATGATGAAGAAATAGAACAGTTTTATGAAGATTTTAAATTAGCGATGAGAAAAGTGCGAACTCGTATACTCTAGTCGTGGGCGACTTCAATGCAAAAGTAGGCAAAAAGCAGGCTGGTGAACAAGCAGTTGTCAACTACGGCATCAACTCTAGGGACACTAGAGGAGACATGTTTTTAGAATTCCCGAAAAGGAATAAGCTGCGAATAATGGACACCTTCTTCAGGTAGCGTAGCAACAGAAAGTGGACCTGGAAAAGCCCTAATGGTGAAACAAGAAATGAAATTGATTTCATATTATCTGCCGATCCCAGCATAGTGCAGGATGTAGAAATGTTAGGTCGGGTAAAGGTGCAGTGATCATAGGTTAGTAAGGGCTAGGATTCTCCTCAACTTGAAGAGAGAAAGAGTAAAATCGGGGAAGAAGAAACAAGCCAACCTAGATGCAGTAAAGGCACAACCAGACAAACTCAGGCTGCCAACAAATACGCAGCCTTAAAACAGAGAGTGAAGATGACGTAGAAGTAATGAATGAAACCGTAGCTATAGGCTAGCTTCAGAGGTGGCAAATGAAGTGGGAGGCAAGGCACCAAGGCAACCAGTAGGCAAGCCCTCGCAAGTAACAAAGGGCCTTATAAAGAAGCGACAAAGAATGAAAGTGTCCAACTCAAGAATAATATAGAATTCTCGGAACTGTCAAAACTGATCAACAAGGCGAAAATAAGGGATATTCGAAATTATAAAGTGAGAAAGGCTGAGGAAGCCGTAAAAATGGACGCAGCCTGAAATCGGTGAGAAGGAAACTTGGCATAGGACAAAGCAGGATGTATGCACTGAAAGATAAGCAGGGTAATATCATCAGCAATCTCGAAGATATAGTAAAAGCAGCGGAAGAAATCTATACTAACCTGTACAGTACCCAGAGGAGCCACGATATCTCCATTCTAAGCAGCAATGAACAGGATACAGAGGCTCCTTCTATAACTAACGATGAAGTTAGAAGGGCCTTGCAAAACATGGCCCGGGAAAAAGTGGCAGGAGAAGGTTGAATAAGAGTAAATTTAATCAAAGATGGAGGAGATACCATGCTTGAAAAGCTTGTGGTCCTTTGTACACAATGCCACACAACTTTAGGTGTACCAGAGAACTGGAAGAATGCGAACATTATACTAATCCACAAGAAGGGAGACATTTAAGAATTGAAAAATTATAGGCCCACTAGCTTGCTTTCAGTTTTGTATAAAATATTCACCAAGATAATTTTCAATAGAATAAGAGCAAGACTGCACTTTAGTCAACCAAGGGAACAGGCAGGTTTTAAGAAGGGATACTCTACAATGGATCGCATCCATGTCATCAGTCAGGTAATCGAGAAATCCGCAGAGTACAATCAGCCTCTCTATATGGCTTTCATAGATTACGAAAAGACATTTGATTCAGTAGAGCTACCAGCAGTCATAGAGGCATTACGTAATCAAGTAGTAGAGACCGGTTACGTAAATACCTTGGAAAATATCTACAGAGGTTCCAACAGCCGCCTTAATTCTACACAAGAAAAGCAGAAACAGACCTATAAAGAAATGGGTCAGACAAGGAAACACAATCTCCCCAATGCTATTCACTGCATGCCTGGAAGAAGTATTCAAGCTATTAAACTGAGAACGCTTAGGTGTAAGGATTGACGGCGAATATCTCGGCAACCTTCGGTTTTCAGATTACGTTTTTCTGTTCAGCAACACTGGAGACGAGTTACAACGAATGATTGAGGACCTTAACAGAGAGAGTGTAAGATTGGGGTTGAAGATTAATATGCAGAAGACATAGATAATCATGAATAGCCGGGCAAGGGAACAAAAGTTCAGGATCGCCAGTCAGCCTCTAGTGTCTGTGAAGAAGTGCGTTTATCTAGGTCAATTAATCACACTGACCATGAGAAGGAACTTTACAGAAGAATAAAAATGGGTTGGAGTGCATACGGCGGATATTGTCAGCTCCTGACTGGAAGCTTACCATTACCATTTAAAAGGAAGGTGTACAAACAGTGCATTTTACCGGTGCTGACTTATGGGGCAGAAACTTGGAGACTGACAAACAAGCTTGAGCACAAGTTAAGGACCGCGCAAGGAACGATGGAACGAAGAATGCTAGGCACGACGTTAAGAGACAGAAATAGAGCGGTTCGAATTAAAGAGCAAACGGGTACAGCCGATATTCTAATTGACATTAAAAGAAAAAGATGGAGCCGGGCAGGTCATGTAAGGCGCAGGTTAGATAACCGGTGGACGATTGGGGTTACATAGTGCGTGCCAAGAGAAGTCAAGCGCCGTCGAGGACGGCAGAAGACTAGGTGGGGCGATGAAATTAGGAAATATTCGCGGGCGCAAGTTGGAATCGGTTGGCGTCGGACAGGGGTAATTGGAAATCGCAGGGAGAGGCCTTCGGCCTGCAGCTGACATAGAACATGATAATGATTATCTAGAAAGCAGAAATGACTTCACTACTTCACGGTTGCAATTTCGCAATTGCAGCACCTGCCTATAGCTACAGTGAATAATTAAAAACTTACTCAACGGATATTTTAACTACCAGGCATTGTAATTACTCGTGCTGGCAATTTACATCTCTTCCAGAATGCACCTGTAAATGCGGAACAGCGCTCGCACTGCCGATTAAAAAAAAAAAAGATTGTTCGAACTAAAGAAATAAAGAAAAGGAGATGTGATCTAATCAGTATTTATCACAAAAATTATGCAGAAACCATCGTGGGTAATGATTGTCAATGTAAGCGAATACCCTAAGCTAGTGAGCGATCATCTCCCGCTCCTCCCTCTTCCTACCCGCCCCTCCCGCAACTCGGTTTACCCGAGAGCACGCGCCCTTTCCCTCGGCGCCTTCCTTCGCCCACCACGAAAACGGGTGAAAGTGGCAGAAAAAGCTACTAGCTTTACTAGCTCGCTCCGCCGTCGTTTCTTTAAATATCAACGCAATGTGTGAATTCATCGGTAACGAAATCTCGAACCTTTTCGGGAGGTACCCAGATAGCCCGATACATCCATTAGATGTACATGATTTGGTACAACATGGACATTCAGTACGTCCATTAGATATCCAGATTTATCCAGAAGATATTGTGTGGATTTACAATGGATCATCGCAAATGCACCCAGAACATGTAAGTGGTACGTTGTGCGGATGTCAGGCCTGGATATACGTAACATCTAATAGATGAGCACAACAACCTGTACATTATTTATTTATTACATCTAATAGATATCCACAACATCCAATAGATATTTTCTACATCTAACGGATACCTATATATTAAACACACTTACGTCCAGAGGACATCCATTGTACTACATATCGCTGTATCCACATCTAATATATATCCACATTGACATCCATCGGATGTGCTTTGTGCTATTTCTGGGTGTTCCTTATGCCCGTCATGTATGCATACACTGGGCCTCTTCACTTTGCTGTCCCAGACTGCCCCGGACTGCTTGAGACGCTGCTATTACAGCCAGTGAGCGTTGGCATTCACAGCTTCTCGGACAGTCCCGGATTGTTTGGGACAACAAATCAAAGTGCCACTGTTACTAAGTCGGGAAAAACTCAAGTTGTCACGACCAGCTTCTTTAGTGTGAAGCCTTTTATTGGTACCAACTTTTTGCCAGGTACGTAATGATCTACAAGATACTTAAAAAGAAGAGGTCCGGACACCGACCAAAATGATTATTACGGCAGATTATCTTCGTTGTTATCAATAGTGTGCGCCGTGGTTTGGATGATTAGGGACTCAAGATAAAGACGCGTAGAATAATTTAGTTCCTTGGCAATCACGCGAGATTTTTCCCAGTTAATCGTATGTGACATGGTTGTGCAGTGTTCGGCCAAGGCATTCGATGCAACGTGTCGTTTCTGGACGTCATTCCTGTGCTGCATAAGCCTTGTTTTGAAGTTGCCGGTTTCTCCGACGTAGATATAGCGACAGTCCGCACACGGAATGACGTACACCCCCCTGGGAACTTGTCATTTTCCGAAGGCATGTGCTCGTGTCCAACTTTCCGGGAGGGAACGAGTGCAGCCTGCACGTCATACGACCACAGAACGCGTGCAAGGCTCTCGTTTATGCCTAGAACGTATGCTATCAAAGCTCGTTTTTTGGGAAGTTCAGGGTGGGTGCTTTGGGGTTTCGTCCTAAAACATGGCGCCCATGGCGTGTTTCTGGTTTTGCAATCTTTTCCGGCCCTTGCAACCACCAAAAGCACAGCCTTTGAGATTATAAAATGTACAAACAGGCAGTGGCGTACCAACTATTTCTCGAGTGAGGGTGGGGTGGGGGGCGCAAACCGCAAACGATCTGACTGTTTCTCTCTCTTTGTATATATATATATATATATATATAGCGTGAATTACTAATACAGTAAGTGAAATAGCCTGGAAATGCTTCTGTCAGTCATATCTATATTTCACACATATACACCTATTTATCAATAACACATGGTGAACCACGGGGGCCCGCAAAATTTTTTCAATTTGCATTTATTTCTTGCAACTATATAAAATCTCAAGGTGACACAGGGCCAAAAGGCAATGAGTGCCTCACAGAGGTCACTGATCCCGCCCCGTAGCAGCATTAGAGAGCACAAAAAATGCACATTCGCAACAAACAATTTTAATAATCAAACAAAGAATTGTACTTGGTCTTTAAGTATACTGCATAGATGTATCGCTAGTTTAGGTAATAGTATTGTCGAGGTTATACACTGTATCCAACGAAGTACAGTCAACATAAGTTTACCTGCAATACACACAAGAAGAAAAGAGCAGATGTGAGCTACCTTGGAGAATTACAACCCGATTTCCAGCGAAGCTGTTTCTTTCGAACAGTTGCAATAAAAATTTCAGTTTATTGTAATTATATTGCATACGTTAAAATGTTGCCCGTATACGTAGGTTGTCCCACATAATTTGAGCCAAAGTTATAAAAATGAAAGGCACTCTGGACGCTATAGTTGAATCGAATGCATAATGTTGGCACTGGCCTCGAGTTACTGAGGCTATTTTTTTTTATTTTCCCCGGTAGACCAACAAGAAAGCGTCCCGAAAAGATACGCCGATATCCTGAGCCACTACAGACTGGGTAGAAGGATCTGTCCACCCCCGCATTCCCAGCTGACAAGAGAAGAGGCGGTGATCTTCCGAAGACCACAGACCAGCACATTCCCGCACGGCACCCTGCTACACGCCATGTACCTACGAGCTGTACTCACAAATGCGCATTCTGCTCTACGCCCAATACCCTCTACCACATGGTATGGGAATGTCAGCAAAACCCATCGACACCGCCCATCACCGGACCAACCGTCGAGCAGTGGGAGGCCCAGCTGAAAAGCTCGAGCCCTGAAGACCAGCATCCCCTGGTGAGCAGGGCCAAGCTATCAGCTCAGGCCCACGGCATCCTGGACTAGGGACGCCGCCCACCTCGGACGATTTTACCGTCGGCTCATTTCAACTAATAAAGTTTATTCCTCCTCCTTCCCCTTGACTAACAGATTGGTTATGTTTAATTAATCAACTTTTTAAGTATTGGCTGCAGACTCCAAGCTGCTTTCGTCTTTTCTTTTTCGTGGCCTTCGACGCTTTATCACTTCGGCACCGCTGGGCCATTAGCCCGCATTTGCCCCGTCATGCGATAAAAGCCGCATGCCCAGATACCTACACCAGACATAACTCCCTGTCGCGGGCCCGTCTCGCTGCAGCCGACCTTGTTCATCCATCGCACGCTTGAGAGCAGCCCAATAACAGTGCGCAATCGCTCAGTCACGTGGTATTTTTTCATATTTCGCGGGCTTTCTTTGGAACGCAGAAGAAAGGACCACGTGAGATATATCGTGATGGAAACAATTTATCGAGAGTTTCTCAAGGAGCTTTACAATTTTGCGTACCGCACTTGGGGTCTGCAGCCAATACATAAAAAGTTGATTAATTAAACGTAGCTAATCCGTTAGTTAAGGGGAAAATAAAAAAATAGCCTGAGTAACTCGAGGCCAGTGTCCACATTACGCATTCGGTTCAACTCGCGTCCGGAGTGCCTTTCAGATTTAAAACTTTGTTTCAAGTTATGTGGGTCAACCTGTATATGACTGTTCCGTTTGAAAACGGGCCCGTATGTAATGCTGTGGAGCTCCTGTTGGGAATTTCTAGAAAGCCAGTAATTCATCAACATACATGTTACTTCGCCGTAACATTTACCATGGTGTCCTCCCTCCCATTCCTGCCCCCCCCCCCCCACACACACACTCAAATTACGCTAGATTTGATATCGGTTGAGTCCGCAGTTCTCCCAGTTTAACGGGATGAATTCTTTGTCCGCAAAACACATGCATAAAGCTCCGGATCTCTTGCATGCGTAATTTACGGTAAATATAGTAGTTAGACCCCTGTCTTTGAAGTTTACCTACATACTGCCCATAACGCGCCCCTTATTTTCGCTAAATATCTACAAAATGCTTTGTTTTGTTCACCGAGGACATCGCTGAAACCAAGTATATGGGAACGTCTTATGATGCCTGAAAATGGGAAAGAAAAACGACGTCTCAGTAATTATTTGCAACGTTTCTAACTGGATCAGGAACGTAAATCTTTTGTCGCACGTTGTAGTTACCATATCTTCCCTCCCCTTTCCATAACATATAAACCTGTTGTAACTTACAGCTATGTCGTGACACTGGCAAGCATAGGTGATAGCGCCATATCACACGCTTTAAAACTTGAATAAGAAATTTTTGAAAAAGGCGATGTTTGATCCAACCGAATTCAACTTCGCACAAAGTTCCCATATAGCGCACTCCCAATTTTCGCTAAATTTGGCTTTGGTGGCTCTTATAGGTTTGCCAGGGCAGCCGGCTCAATTTTTCTCCGCTCGTAAGACACGCTCATATAACACTTCAGAGTGCTTGCATACGTAATTTATTGCGAACGCCCCAATTACTGATCTATTTTCAACTTACCTACACATCACCCATTGACTTGTCCTTACAGTCACTAAACATAACGAAGCTGCCTATAGAATAAAAACAGGAACAGCGCCACAAATTACGAGCGAGTAAAGAGCACAGGACAGTGCTCTTTACTCGCTCGTCCTGCGCAGCGCTGTTCCTGTTTTGATTCTAAAGATGAACCAACTAGCCCCGTTGAACACCCTGCGAAGCTCCCTAATTTAGTTCAGTGAGGACACCAGGCGAAACTAATATATCACACACGAAAAAGTAAAAAGAAAAAATGTGAAGGTTAAATAATTACTCGTTCTAAATAAGTCAGAAACGTTAAAACTGCGCGCGATACATCCCACTTAAAATGCTGCCTATTCCTTCAAAGTATTAAATATCTGAAACGCAGAGTTGAGTTCTCTTGGGATATTCGGAAACCTAGCTAATAGCAGCAGCGCGGTCCATTCGAACACTTGCTTACAATTTTTTTTCGCGCAAGCGTAAATGGCCGGCGTACCGAGGGCCGTCGAGGTGTGAAGCCGCGAAAGAAGCGCAGGAGGAAGGTGCCTGGAGGTGGAGAAGAGAATCGCGCGCCGGAAAAAGCACGAAGGAGCGCGCTGAAGCCCCTGGGAGCGCGGCAATGCAACGCCGCTTTGAGGATGGTGGCTTTGAGCGAAGCGGCGAAGGAGAAAAGAGGCGAAGCTTCGCAGAGGAGGAGGGTAGGCGAAGCGCGCTGGGTTGACCTCCTCTGGCAGTTGCTACGGGTTGTGTTGCGCGCTATGGACGTACCGTGTTGCTCTCGTGATCGAGCTGCCAAGCGCCGTGCGAGAAAGACGGAGCCGCAACCCAAGCGGCGGCAGGCCGACCGCGAGTCGACCGACCCTGAAATCGTTGTCAAGCGCCGGGCACGAGCTGAACGAGTGCTGGCGTGAGGAAGCGCGCCAGCGGCGGCGAGCGAAGTGACTTTCGTGCTGTCCATCGCTTCAACCCAAACTGAGCGGCGAGAACAAAGCACGCACAAATGTATGAGCCATCTGCAGATCGCTTCCAAGACAGGGCGCCCGCTGCGCAAACTACGCCGTTGCTACCTCCCGCGCTGCCTTCCCGCTTTCCTTCCTTGTGCGCGATTCGGCTCACCGTCGCACATGGTCGCACGCTTTCTCTCGCACATGCATCATACGCGCGCGGGACGAAGTTAGCGCCCTTTGACTTTATACGTAATATCGCGGCGACCACGACGACAGAAATGCGCCTGGAGTGTCCACATCATTGCTATCGCAGTTATATAGGAATGGCACCCATACGCTTGCGCTTAACCCGCGTTCATGGAGTGAATCGTCACTGTAACCTTTGGAGTGCTGCTCTTGGGTGCCACTTCCTTTGGCGAGCGTCGTCAGCGGCGGCGTAACCGAGCGAACGAGCACAGCGAAAGATGAAAGCGAACGTGGAGCGCAGCGGGGGATAAAGACGCGAGGAGGAAAGCGGAAAGGAGTATGCAGCGGAACCATGAGGCGGAAAGCGGAGGAGGGTATGGCGAAAGCGTGAGAAGAAAAGCGTAGTGCGGCGGCAATGGCTACGAGACGGCGCCAGAGTAGCGCGCGTCGTCTGGGAAGTCTGTCAGCGGCGACTCTGTGAATCGCGCCCACGCATAGAGAAAGAAATTCTACAAGAGCGGATAGTCGGCGTAAACTGTCAACAGGAAATACGTCATGCTAGTGTTACATCTAAACTCGGCCGAAGCCGTTAATGAGACGTTTGCCACCAGGCAACCTCCACCATCCATCAGCGCCTACTAAGAAGTCAACGCAGCGTTGACACCGACTGCTGACAGCTCCACAAAAGGCACCCCCCCCCCACCACCACTACCTGATAGACTGAACTAATGGTGAAAAGGGCCAACGTCAAATGCTACCGAAGAACGGCGCCGACCTTGGATTACAGGGTGCTATCCTTCCACATATGCCCTACCTTGGAATATCTATCCCCACCTCGGAGGGGAGGATACTGCGGATTGTTGAGATAGCATGGGCGTAGTATCGCAACCGATTCGACGATTGTGATTGGCTGCGATACTTTCCTCAGATTCCCTAGTCGACTCGCCTAGGGAAGAAGACAGTATTAAAAACGGAGTCTTTTTGTGCAGTAGGGCCGACGTGTCCTGATGCGAACTCGGACGTTTAATCTGCTCCTGCATGGAGTAGGCTTCCGTAACTGTAGCCGTGTAACTAATGTCAAATAAACCCATTTTCTACATTCCTACTACTGGGCGTATTCGTCGATGGGCTTGGTGGATTTGTTTTCTCTAACGCCACTTCGAGCCGCAACACTAGCATTCACATCAGCTGATAGCTGACGTGAGCATCACGAAAAAAAAAAAAGGCCATGAAATGAAGAGCCAATGCTTTATATTTTTTTTTTCTTTCCCGTTAAAATTAAGAAAGTTTTGCGTGTAAATGAACTTATACTTTGCGACTTATTTTTCTTGCGTTACGTAGCAATGCATACGCCGTGCGCCAGACACCACCGAAGCGAGCGAGGCCGGCTGCGTATGTGAGCGCTTGCCTGTTCGGCGACCCGTCTGCCTGTGTGCGTGCGTGCGTGTGTGCGTGCGTGTGTGTGTGTGTCGCCTGGTTTCTTGGGCTCTCGGTATATACTTGAGTTCCTTATGCAGTTCGACACAGCACCATTGCGCTATTGGGTTACGGCAAGGTTAGACATTTTGACACTCTGCGCTGCATTTAAAGTAATTTAATCTTACGGCACGCGTCAGTGAGCATAATAATATTTGGGGTTTTACGTGCCAAAACCACTTTCTGATTATGAGGCACGCCGTAGTGGAGGACTCCGGAAATTTTGTCCACCTGGGGTTCTTTAACGTGCACCTAAATCTAAGCACACGGGTGTTTTCGCATTTCGCCCCCATCGAAATGCGGCCGCCATGGCCGGGATTCGATCCCGCGACCTCGTGCTCAGCAGCCCAACACCATAGCCACTGAGCAACCACGGCGGGTTCAGTGAGCATTGTGATGCAGTTAACGAAAAACTGCTAGGTTGGCTTGTATAGAATCCTATTGGGACATGTCTGCGACGCTTTCTATAAGCCACAACGTTAATGTAACATGTTTCGGTACTTTTTGGGCACGCTCGCCGCACCTGACGTTGTGTCGCAGTTAGCGAAAAGCAGCTGGGACGCGGTGACGCAGTTAGTTTCGCGTGTACTGAATTTTACTGGGACAGGTTTGTGGCGCTTTCTCTGAACCCACAAACTGTTGGTTTATTTATTTATTTATTTATTTATACTTCACGGACCCGAAGATCATTGGGTGAGGGGGGGGGGGGAATATCAGCAAATATACAGTACAGAAATAATAAACCAAAGTAACGGTACAACAAAAGCGGTGCAAGGCAAATACACAAAAGGAATACAAAGTTGGTTCAAAAAGGGCTTAAAAATAACATGTTAACACGAAGTTTAAAAAACAAAACAAACGCAAATATGGCAAAAAGTGATGACGCAAGTACAAGTGAATCAGTAATAAAACATAAAACAAACATTTAGAGCAACTGAAATAGTAGTACAACAGCAAACACCATTTATAACAATACTAAAGCGATAAATGCAGGCAGAGGTGCTTTTTGAACCCTCCAGGGTCAGAAAAAGAGATTAAGTTGTCAGGAAGATCATTCCAGAGCTAATAGCTCTAGGTAATGCAGATGAATTGAATGATTGAGTTTTTCCATGCATGCGGTTAAAGCAGAGATTATTATGTAAGTGCCGTGAAGATCGAGGAGGCGATTCCAGAGGCGAAAATGAAGTGGTGGTGTGAACATGTTAGTGAAGTAGAACGATGATTTTCAAGTATCTGCTAATCATTAAGGTTCTTAAGCTAGGAGACATTGGCGAGGGGACAATAGTTGTTATAAATGAGCCGGGCAGCTTTGTTTTGAATGAATTCAAGCATTTCAATGAAGTATTTTTGATCGGAAGACCAAATAGATAAGGCGAATTCCAACTGTGGACTAATAAATGTTAGATATGCTAGTTTTCGAACGGAGCGAGGTGAGTTTCGCAGGTTTCGGTGTGTGAAACCCTAATGTCTTCGATACTTCGTTGCACATTGTTGAAATGTGACAAGACCATGAAATATTTGGTGTATAATGAATTCCGAGATATTTGTACGACATTGCTTTGGACAGGAAGGTGTTATTAATAGAGTAGTAGAAGTTAGAAATATCATGCTTGCCTCTAAAAGTCATATATTTACATTTAGTAGGGTGACTAATTGTATTGTATTAGTATTGTAACTAATTTCGTTACTTTTGGGGGTACTTTTGAGGCACGCATGTGGCGCAGATCGCGAAAAGTAGCTCGGCCGTGGCGATGCAGTTGGTTTCGCCAGTGCTGAATCGTACTGGGAAAAGTTTGTAACGCTTTCTCTAACCTCCAAGATTACTGTAACTTATTTCGTTACTCTTTGGAGTACTTTTGAAGCACGGTGGCTGCACCAGGCGTTGTGACGCAATTAGCTAAAAAAAAAAGCCGCTCGGCCGTGGTGACGCAATTAGTTCGGCGTGCACTGAATTATAATAGGACAAGTTTGTGACGCTTTTTTATGGCCCCGCAACAACATATAGCTTTTTTCGGTACTGACGTTTGTCGAAAACGCGACGAGCGATTGCCGAGAGATAACACGGGAGTTTGTTGCTTGCGCCGGTAGAACGCGCAAATGATATCGCCGTGGAGCTCAAAAACCAGGAACCTGTAACTCGAAAACTTCGTCTTCTGAACGACTGAAAACTGCTTTGCACCCACGCAATTGTCTTGAGTGCGAGTAGACGGCGTTCCGCAAGTATCTAGCATGGTCTGGTTGGGAGCCTGTGTTGTGGCCACCTCTTGTGCACGTGGCGTATACCATCGCGCCGGCTCAGGCCAAGTTGTGTCAAAAACGTGTAGCCACCCGTGTATCTGTGCTCTTAAAAGTGCAGGAAATGAGGCCAGAGAATGGAGTAATGCTGGTGAATAAGATGTTTTCGTCGTATTTTATGTATAGTATTATTTTGGTTGAGTCGAGTATTTTCTGCGCCATGTTAGTAAAAGAGAATTGTTTGCGTGTGTACTATTTCCCATTCACAAGTTTCGCACGTTTCGCCTGTACACGTAATTTTCCTATAACTTCTAAATACCAAAATGACACATGCTTGCAATTCACTTTTTTCAGTCGATGCAGCCCGGTGGAGCTTCGTACGGGAACTAATGCTGCTTACCTGGTGCCACTACATTGGATGAGCGCATCAAAAGCCCGGAACGAGCATTTATATAGAGCAAAATAAACAATTCCTCATTTCAGAAGGTGTCTTGCGCTCCATGAAATCGCATGCTGCACAGATTCGATGAAGGCTTGTAAAGATCACTCGCAGTCATATTTTTTTAGTAAATAAAAAAAACTATTCCTCATCAAGTCAGCGCGCGGTTGAGCAGTAGAAGCAAAAACAAATGCCACGCCGATCAGCCCAGCCGGCGTAACACATAGCGGCTATAGCGTTCAAAACGTGCGTTGAATGTTTTTCTCTATGCTGTGAGTGACGCTTGCTTTTGTGGGCACAGGTTCGCCCAATAATTGAGTTCGTTTCCTAATTCTCAGTGTTGGTATATTGTGTTCTTCACCATCACTGCAACGTCACAATATTATATCAGTGTAAGTCCTCACACTTTGAAATTTTTGTAAGGGATATAAGCTTATCAAATCGCCTGCGTTTTTCGTTAGTTAACGTATACTTTCCACCGGGGGTGCAGTATACAAGATGCTTGGACACCGCTAAAACTTCATGAAAGAAATATAAAAATATTGTTGGGAACTTTAATTCCTATCATATGCACTGGGCCTTTAAGATCGACCCAAGCGTGAAACGCTTGTGGGGCTGGATAACGGATAATAATCTTTTATGTCCAAATTTTGGGACTGCCACGTTTGTTCGAGATCAGTATCACTCGACCTCAGACTTAACTTTTTCGTGCTTCTCTTTTTCTATTTCATTCTGGTCTGTCTTGGAGTGCGCTACTAACAGTGACTACCTCCCTATAATGGCTAAGAAGAATTGTCCGATAATATTGTAGCACACTATATACGTGCCACAATGGTCCAGTAACAAAAGACGACGACGACACGCCCAGCATGCTGACGGTGCGCGAGCAGTGGAATAGGGGGAATCAGGTTCGAAGCCACCGCTGTGGCGCTTCCTTGTTCCGGGTGCGTTGGGACGGTAGCCATCGACTCTAGTCAGCAGTGAGCGGCGGCGGGTTTGCTGACAAGTAGCCGGCGGTTACCTTTTTTTCGTAACTTTATTGTTTTTTTCTTATTCCTTTGCTTGGAAGTGGTGATTATTGATAAGGTGATGTCTGTTTCATCTCCGGGCCAGAGGGCTACCCTCTGGTCTGCTTTCATTCCCCCGCAGAATCTACCAGTGGAATTGTTTCTTCGCAGTGGAACCAGTAACGTTCCTGGTGGCTTTGGTATCTGCGAATGGAGGAGCTATTCGTATGAAGAACCCCAAGGCCATTCAGTCAGAGCTTCGCGAAATTTCGTCACACTTCCAGCACATAACCGAGGTCCGACAGGTCGGACGTGGAGGGATCCTCTATTGTTCACCAGACCAGGCTTGCATGTGTACAGGATCTGTTGGAATGCACTAACTTTGCTGCGCAGCCGGTAAGCTCCTTCATCCCTCCTGACCTAGCTTGCTGAAAAGGCCTAGTCCGCGGTGTGGACATAAACTTAACTCCATCAGAAATCCTAGAGATATTTTCTGCAGCAGGTGTAGTTTCCGTGTACCGCTGTACCAGGCATGTAGGCAATAAAAGAGTACCTACAGAAGATCATAGCCAGCATTTGCAGGGACGGTTCGCCCATCAGGGATAAAGGCATGACCATTAATCTACAGAGTAGAACCCTTAGCTTCACGACAACTACAATGCCTCAAGTTCTGGCGGTACGGACACAGCGCTAATCTCTGTGTCCGATTGCCGTTTATGCGGGGAAGGCCACACTGCCAACGGCTGCGCCTCTCAGGCTCAGTCATGCTGTTTGTGCAATGCAAATCATGCTGCCGACTACTCCAACTGCCCTGCAAGGTCGAAAGAGATCCAAGTAGTCGAAATAATTGAAAGGAGGTGGTGCTCTCGTCGAGAAGCTCTTGCAGAAGTTCAAAACAGGACCCAGGGTTATGCTGGTGTAACACACCGTCAGCCACTTGGCATGGACTCGTCCATTTCCCAGACAATTGCAAAAGTGATGGAAAAAATGATGGAAAAAGCATTAGAAAAGACTCTACTAAATCTACATGGCTCTTTGGCTACAGTAATATCCACGCAATTGTCTAATATGTCTCAGACAATAACAAGCCGCGTACAAAATTCGACCGCCTTATTTACAAAGTCACCTGAGTGCCAGACAGATCTTCCCTCTAACAGTGTGGATTCAGCAAGACCTTCGACTTCAAAACAGGTTGATCATGAATACCATTCTGACACTCTCTAGGCAATCGAGATGTGGATATGGACACTCGGGTTCTTAAGTGCACAATATCGCCTAACAACAAACTACCTGATTCTCCTAGCTCTAAAGCAAAAAAGCGTGCGAAAGAATCACTTAATTACGAGGACTGACTTTCTGAAAGACAGTATTCTGGACCAAGCAGTTGCGGCTGCTTGTCTACCGCCAACATAGGGTGCCTAAAAATGCTCCTGTGGAACTGCCCATCAATACTTTCTGCAGCTACAGATTAATTATATTTAATTTCCCAACTATCTCCGGACGTTATACTACTACAAGAAACGCGTTGTTCCGCTGACCAAGACTCGTTTAAACTACAACTGCTTTCGATTGGATAGACCTTCCCGAGGTGGTGGAAGAGCTTTTTTCATTTCGTCTAAATTCTGTCATAAAGCAAAAATTTCGCAGCATACTCTATCATCCCAATGTGAAAACTTAATATTAGAAATAGCTATTCTGGGTTGCAGCCCCCGTTCTACATAATGAACTCCTACTTTCCCGCTGAGGTGCAAGACGTACGCCCGCTTGATGTCGCAGTGGTCTATTGCAAAAAGAGCATATTGTTTGCGCAAGACTTCAATTCACATCATGTGTCATGAGGATGCCGCACTGACTCATCTGAAAAACGTTTATGGGATTGGACTAATGTTAACAATTTCGCATGTTTAAATGCTAAAGTTGCCACTTTCGTGCGTTCGCAGTCGCCATCCGTCCTAGATTTGACATTTGCTAACTCAGGTGTTTCCATCTCTCCTTGGACTGTGGTCGATGCCGCCACTATAGTAGTGACCACCGCCCGATTGTCATTGATATTAACAACCCCATGATTTCTTTAAATAAACATGCGCAGATTTTTGTGGTCTATTCAAAATTTAAAAATAATTTACAGTCAGCTTACACTTATATGACAGGTATGGAAAGAGATATTAAAGCGATGAGCCTTTGTGTGATATTGAAAGGTACCATTAAAAAATCTGAATTTGTGACTTCATCAACAAAAGGGAGCAGACTGTCCATGGTGGAATAGTGATTGTGCACGAGACTACAGACGCCGAAAAGCTACATGGAAGAAACTTAGTTTCAATCAGTGCCCTACTAATTGGAGTAATTATAAGTATGCTGCTGCTATGTTTAAAGAAACCATTTTATTAGCGAAGGATGATTATGATGAAAAACGGTATAATTTTTTATCGAAAAGTGGTAATAAAGAAAGCACTGTTTAGGTTTCTCCTCTCTCGCAAGGCCGTTCCAGTGCCCATAAATATTGACTCAGTTGTTCTGTCACGAAAAGAACTGTTAGAATCATTAGATAAAATTGCGAAAGATTTAGAACAGCAGTTTACAACTCAGCTGCAGGTAAACTTCGTAGGGGCTCTGTCAGTGGATGATTTCTTAGAGGTAACAATGCAAGAGCTTCAGCACGTTGTTCAACTGCTCCCTGGCACAGCTCCGGGTCCAGATGGCATTACATCAGGCATGTTGAAAATATTGTTTGACCTCTCCCCACGAGACCTCTCAAATATAGTTAATTACTCCCTCATGAACGCATGGACACCTCCTGACTAGAAACTCGCAAAAATAATCCCCCTGCTTAAAAAAAGAAGTTCTATAAGGTAGCCTCGTCGCCTACGGGATTACCTGACCTCCCTGATGATTCCTACAATTAACGTATGGCCCTCAGTTCCCAGCAGCTGCGGAGCACCTTACCAAGCCAGCGGTCAGATCTGTAACGCAGCAGAGGGTGCTAAAAATCCCTGGGTCCGGACAGGCCCCCCATGGAAACTGACCTGTCAACCTTTAATTGCCTAACTCTGTCGAGTGAAGCTAGCTTCAGGACTCTTTGAGGAACTATCAGACATGGTTTGGGATATCGTCGGCCTTAGTGGCATTAGAAAAACTGGTGAGGCTTATACATTCGTGAATAACGGCCATGCCCTCTGCTATAGAGGTCTCCCAGATAAGAAGCAATACGGAGTAGGATTCCTAATCCATAAGGACATAACGGGAAACGTTGACGAATTCTACAGCATTAATGAGAGGGTAGCTGCAGTCGTAATCAAACTTAATTAGAGGTATAGTTTACAAGTAGTACAAGCCTACGCTCAAACATTCAGTGACGATGATGATGAAGCAGATCAGTTTTATGAAGATGTTGAATTAGCGATGACAGAAGTGCAAACTCAGTATACTGTAGGAATTGGTGACTTCAATGCAAAAGTGTGGAAAAAAGGAGGCCGGTGAATAAGCAATTGGCAACTAGGGCGTCGATTCTAGGAACGCTAGAGGATAGATGCTGGTAGAATTCGTAGAAAGGAATAAGCTTGGAATAATGAGCACCTTTTTCAGGAAGCGTAGCTACAGAAAGTGGACCTGGAAAAGCCCTAATGGTGAAACAAGAAATGAAATTGATTTCATACTTTCTGCTGATACCAGCATAGTGCACGATGTAGAAGTGGGAGGTAGGATAAAGTGCAGTGATCATAGGTTAGTGAGGTCTAGGACTCACCTCAATATGAAGAGAGAAATACTAAAATTGGTCAATAAGAAACAGGTCAACCTAGACGCAGTAAGGGTAAAAGCAGACCAATTCAGGTTGGTACTTACAAGCAAATATGGGCCTTAGAACAGAGAGATAAAGGCAACAGAGGTAATGAATGAAACCGTAACTAGGCTGGCTTCAGAAGCAGCAATTGAAGTGAGAGGTAAGGCACCAAGGCAGCCAGTCGGTAAGCTCTCCTAAGTAACGAAGAGCCTAATAAAGAGCCGACAAAGAATGAAAGTGTCTTACTCAAGAGATCAGATAGAATTCGCGGAACTGTGAAAACTGATCAACAAGGTGAAAGTAATGGACATTCAAAATTAAAACGTAAGACTGAGGAAGCAGTAAGAAATGGACGCAGCATGAAATAAGAAGAAAACTTGGCATAGAACAAATCAAGATGTACGCACTGAAAGATAAACAGGGTGATATCATCTCGAAGGTATTGGCGGCGAGGAGTTACGGAGTCGCCATCTATCGGAAGCGCCTCGCTGGCGTAGTATGAGGGATCACGTGGTGCGCTCCTCATAGGTTTTGCTGTCAGTGCTCACTAAAAACACCACGCGCGAGCTCTCCCGAACATTTCTGTAAGTACTTTCGAAACGATAGAAGCTTTTTACTGTCTAAATAATAATCTTGGGCAAACTGAAATCACAGACTCGTTTACAGACGCTATCTCTTTACCGAATACGTACTAGTGAACGCCACTGCGCGCGGTCGCCGCGATGGAGACTTCCGGACCGGCTTTCTTACGTGAAAGGTTGTTAAACGCTGAGAGCAAACTATGTGAAATATGTTCTTATAGTGTTTGAATAACTAAATGTAGCGTAATAGAATGAAGCCTCAATGCAGCAGTCGCACAGATTCGCAGCGACTGACTGCGCGTCTGCATGCTTGTCCGCGCACTGTTTTCGATTTCGCCGCGTGCGCGCTTTCGCACCGTTCCATGGGTTTTAGGCCGCAGAATATGAGCATTTGACAGTATACAAGCAACCATTGTTGCGTGGGCGCTATCAGAGCTGCTCAAAAATGATTTCATTGTAGAGACTTCAACGTGATGTGCCGTCATGACGATTCAACCTTTTTTTTTCTTCTAAATTCTTGGACGTTTCAATATTATTTCTCGAGTTGCGTCGCACTGTATGTTTATTGGTGTTTTCAGCGTGCGATTTCCCGCTCCTTTTTTTTGTAATCCAGTGCACAGAATTCATAACACAAACATGACCATATGCCATGCTTTTTTTAATGTGCTTCTTACCGCTCCCTTTCCACTCCAGTGAACTTGCCCGTATCTATAGCATCGACAAGTTCATAGACCAAACCGTCATGACATTAGTCGGGCAGCGGATTCGGGCGAGCGTCTCAGTACGCGTTTTCTGAACATCGCAGACCCGGCGCCGTAGCAGAAATCTTCCTCGCGTCTGTGCTTGCTGCATACCCGAGTTGTAGCCGATTACTATTTGCCGGTTTTATGTTTCGCTAGCCAAGCTTCACGCAGCTTCTTGTCCTGCGGCTACGTGTGAATAAGGCTGACATCGGGCTCCGTTGCGTACGTCCGGCACTGCTGCACCGAGAAGTATGCCTACCATGTTGCGCGCCTTCAAAGGCAGCCACTAACTATTGTAGTGCTTTCCAGCGTTGTAAAGGAAACACTCGAAGCGGGAAAATCTCGCCACTAAATGAGGACCGGAATGAGCCAGCCGGTATTTACACTGGCTAAACTCCCTGTCTTTTCTTCCCTTTGTCTCTCTCTCTCTGTCTCCATGTAATTAATCAGGTAATCGAAAAATCCGAAGAGTGCAATCAGCCTCTCTATACGGTTTTCATAGATTACGAAAAGGTATTTGATTCAGTAGAGATACCAGCAGTCGTAGAGACATTACATAAGCAAGGAGTACAAGCCGTTTACGTAAATACCTTGGAAAATATCTACAGAGATTCCACAGCTACCTTAATTCTGCACAAGAAAAGTAGGAAGATACCTATAAATAAAGGGGTCAGACAAGGAGACAAAATCTTTCCAATGCTATTCAGTGCGTGCCTGGAAGAAATATTCAAGCTATTAAACTGGGAAGGCTTAGGAGTAAGGATCAACGGCGAGTATCTCAGCAACCTTCGGTTTGCCGATGACATTGTTCTATTCAGCAACACTGGAGACGAGTTACAACAAATTGTTGAGGACTTTAACAGAGAGAGTTTAAGAGTGGGGTTGAAGATTAATATGCAGAGGACAAAGATAATGATGAATAGCCGGGCAAGGGAACAAGAGTTCAGGATCGCCAGTCAGCCTCTACAGCCTGTGAAGGAGTACGCTTACCTAGGTCAATTACTCACAGGGGGACCCTGATCATGAGAAGAAAATTTACAGAAGAATAAAAATGGGTTGAAGCGCATTCGGCAGACATTGTAAGATCCTAACTAGAAGCTTACCATTACCATTAAAAAGAAAGGTGTACAATCAATGCATTCCACCGGTGCTGACATATGGGGCAGAAACTTCGAGACTGACAAAGAAGCTTGAGAACAAGTTAAGGACCGCGCAAAGAGCGATGGAACTAAGAATGCTAGGCACAACGTTAAAGACAGAAAGAGAGCGGTTTGGATCATAGAGCAAATAGGTATAGCCGATATATTCTAATTGTCATTAAAAGAAAGAAAGGGAGCTGGGCAGGTCATGTAATGTGCAGGTTAGATAACCGGTGGACCATTAGGGTTACAGAATGGGTGCCAAGAGAAGGGAATCGCCGTCGAGGATGGCAGAAAACTAGGTTAGGCGATGAAATTAGGAAATTCGCGGGCGCTAGTTGGAATTGGTTGGCGCAGGACAGGGGTAATTGGAGACCGGAGGGAGAGGCCTTCATCCTGCAGTGGGCATAAAATATGATGATGATGATGATGATGAGGAGGAGGAGGAGGAGTAATGGCCGCCTCACCGAGTAATTTAATTTAGACCAAGGGCTAGAATTGTGCTATCTGCCATAGGCAATCTTTAAAAAAATTGGTGCAGCCAAAAAAATCTGTATGCTCGTGCCAGCAGTGGAAGGCAGAGCGCTGTCGTGGCCCCGCTACCGAGCCGCTTGAGCGGAGCGTTGACAATGCGTGTGCACTTCGCTTCGTCGTTTTTGCAGCCTCTCTAACCTACACGTGCGAACTCCGCATACGCCGTCGATAGCGGGACAGCACGGTGACGGCGCGAACGCTTCTCGAGAGTCCGTATAATTGCGGTCGCAATAAAACCTACGCAAAAGCAAGCCAAAACATTAGTCTCAAACGATAGACTTTCAAAGTACTACGCCTCTTAGAGCGCACAGAACGCGCAACCACCACTATCCCCACGTGTACGCGTCTGGATGGGACGCAGCAACCATCACCGTATATCATTACATACATATTACATGCACATGTTATATACTTATCTCTGCGTAAATGATTGCTAAAGTAAACGCAACTTTTTCATGTACAACTCGTGATGACGAGTTTGTCTTGTCCACATTTCTTCTTTCTAAAGTCATTTGTTAAAGTATTCCTTTGCCTCTTAACTCAATGCTATAAGGGAATATTACCGGCTCAGGATCTCCTATCCCTCAAGAAATCATTGCTAGAATGAGCGCAACTATATAGTATGGCTGAAAACTTGTAACAGTGAGTTTGTCGTGGCCACAATTCTAGTAGTTTTTGCAGCTATATATAATCTTGTTCCTGTGTGTGTTGTTAGGATCGGCCTGCAGCTATTTCAGCCCGCTGCAGGTGTGTCGATCGATCCGGGGGGGTGGCGCCCTTCAGAGAACCAGCGAGGACAGCGCTAACCAACCATGAACTGCGGACAACCAGCCACGCGGCAAGGGTCAGCTCAGGGGAGTTCTCGAGGGGAGGTAATTGGCGGAACCTCCTCATGCGCTTTTCGAGACACCAGACAATGGACCGCGGCGGAGGCCCCTGTGCGAGTTCCGCTCTGGAGGCGCCGGCTGGGATCGGGCGTGACCAGCTGAATACGGGGACGCAGGACAATGGACACCACCACGACTGCGCTGCAAAGATCGTCTGCCCTCGAGAGAGCACTGAAACCTGTGCGGCACGTGTGTGTGAGCCCTCCTCCTCCAAAAAGGCGTGTAGTCTGCGATGACGTCGAACAATGACGTCGAACGGAGTGCTTATAAGCCGCGATTGTCGGCTGCTAAAGTGTGCTCGTCGTCGTGCTCTGTGCTCGTCAATGTATTCGTGAGCTGTGTGCTCGCTGTCGTGCTCTGTGCTCGTCAATGTACTCGTGAGCTGTGGGCTCGTAAGCTGTGTGCTGTATGATCGTCTTGCGTGCTCCATTTGGGAGCCACGCATAGACTGTCGAATGTATCTCTTGTTCAAAACGTTAATATGTAAACAAATCCTGCTCGCCTAAGTCCCGACGAATCCCTACGACTACGACTGCCAAATCTTACAGTGTACGCAATTTCATCGGGGTCCATGGTAACGGGAGCCTATACATGTCCCGTAATAAAACTAACGTTATCACCTCGTCATTTTCTGAACAATCAACAAAAGGAGACCTTGCTGTCCCGCTATCGACAGGGCATGCACGAGGAAGATTAGAGGTGTCTCCAGAGACGCGCAGTGCATTTGGCTGCAAAAGTGACGAGGCGTAGTGGACGCATCGTCAACGCTTGCTCAATCGGCTCGATGGCCGAGCCAGTAGCTGACTTTCACTGCAGAGTCTTGGTGACTTTGCAACTTTGTCATCAAATTTAACCGGAATTTACTCCCTTTAACGACAAATTTGCGTTTTTGGACTCTTAGCGACATTTTTAGTGACTTTTTGTGGCCAGTTTGCGTTTACGGAAGCATTGCAAGAACAACTACTACTTGGTTGATCATCCAAGAAGTGAACTGCATATGGAGCTAAATGATTAGATCTCTATCGAGCTGGTGGAAGCAGCCATCTTTGCTCTTAGCTTCGACGCCGTTTTCGCCCTCGGTTCCGAAATCTCTCTCTCTCTCTCTCTCTATACGTTTAAAGTGAACAAACCATATAGAAAATAAAACTTTGTTTTCCCAGCTACAAGCTAGGCCGCGCAGCATTCCCACGTTTGGGAGCTTTTGAAGTTTGACGTAATACCAGCAAGTCTTCGGGCAGGTGTCAGCATTTGCAAGTCTTCGCAGGTGTCAGCATTCGGTATTGCCATATCGAGGCTGTATCAGTACAGCAAAGAAACAGATAAACTATGCATCCAATGTATTGGCATTACTATCGAAAAAAATGTCTGAGTCTAGATTTACCTGATTTGAAAGGCTGCTTACATCTATTGGAACACAAGCCAACGAAAACATCCTCATCATATTTGAGCAATGAATTGCACGCTGAGTTATCACCTGTAAAGAAGCACGTACACCTTAACAACGAAGCACAGGAAATCAAATTATCCCTACTTCAGTTCCCGACATAAGAAGCTGCGCTGCTTCCACGTGCAACTGGGTTTTCATTGTAAAAATTAAAGGAAGTGGTTGCTTATTTGTTTGCAAGTATGTAGCACTCCATTCCGCTTATCACACACACACGAACAAAAATTAAAGTATGTGGTCTTAAGTGTTAGAACCACGATCTGATTATGAGGCACGCCGTAGTGAAGGACTTAGGATTAAGTTTGACCACCCGGTGTTGAACGTGCAATTACATATATGCACATGAACGCTTTTGCAGTTCGACCTAATCGAAATGCGGCCCTCGTGGTCGGAGCCGAACCTCCAGCTCAGCAGCACACCACCATAGCCACTAGCTAGTGCGGCGGTTGTCCGCTGTCCAACTCACGCACTTCTGGCAGAAGCAATTCATAGGAAGAACGCTGCGTGCATGCTTAGGTATGCCCCGTCTGCGTGCAGATATTTGTCAACTTGTTGTCTCCACATTTCATGCTGATTTCATGGCCGACATCGGGGAACCAAGGTACAGCCTAATCATTGAAGAGACTGCAGATATTTTACGAAAGTTTCTGGGCGATGTGATGCTCTACTTCAGTACTCAAGTAAGGATAATTATAAACAGTCCTGGCGTTCATCGAAATGAAGGATGGCACTTCCGTGCTAATCGTGAAGTTATGCTGTTCAGTATATAGTCGAGGCATTGGAAAAGCTGTTCACCGCTCATGGGAGCTGGTCACACAGCTCGGCTTGGCGTACATCTAGATAAAAGCGGGTGAGCCCGGAACGGGGTTTTAAAGCGCTTTACTTTCTTTATGAAATAACCGCGATTTTTTCACTTTTCACTTTTCTGACCTGGCACGCATGGCTAAAGGAGGCTCGTTTAGCATGTTCCATGGGCGTGCTGATACTAGTTGTCCTAATAATTATACCTCCTTGCTGTTTACGGCGTCATCGAACACCCGACATTTTTGGCCACCACAAAAAGGCCGTAGCTTTGTAAAATGTTTACCTTTGAGAGTTATAACACTGTCTGAGGAGTTCATGAATTTTGTAGGGGCTCAAGCGCAACGCGAAACTTTAATATCGCAGTCAATTGCTATGCTCTTCGGGCAAAACTGCCACTTTTTTTTGCTTAATTGTCCTTGGCAGCAGCTTGGCTACTTTATTGACCATTTTCTTTGCCACAGGGACGACGACGAAGTGTTTCTATCATAGAACGCTTGTACCTTTGTCTCGCTTTGTTTCTTTCCAAACTCTTGGAGCTGCCGCTCTCTTGTTGCGGCAATGGATGAAGAAGCCCTCTAAGACCTTCCTGGAGTCAAGCCATCACGTGGTGTCGCATCCAGAAAACGTGGAAATGCGTCAAGTGACACGGACAGCGAGGCAACCGAGTTGTACTCGGACAGCGTCGACTCGTCGGACGACGATTTCACACTTGTCATGAGCCGAACCACAAAAAGAAGACTGCTACGGAGGTCATGGTCGCCAAGTGTCTCCACCGTGAAGACAACACCACAGCGCTGGCCATACACCATGCTCTTCATGCCTGTGGACCCAGTGTCCAATCTGCGACTCCTAAACAGGCAAGTCATTTCTGCGTTTCTTGAGGGAATCGCGCCAAACGAGATAAAGGACGTGAGAATAAACGCACGGAAGAATGTCCTAGCAGTAGATGTTCTACACCGTAGTGCACTGCAAAGCCTACGGCACGTAACGGAGATCGACAAAGTACAAGTGCGATCCATGATACCTACAGGCTGCAATGGCACTGTCGGCGTCATTTATGATGTCGATATTTCTATATCAACCGACGACTTACCTATATTAATAAAGCCAACTACAGAAGGCACTCTTATCACGCACATCACAAGACTTGGCAACACACGTTGCCTGAAGCTGTGGTTTGAGGGAGACAGCCTTCCCTCACACGTCAAAGTTGGCCACGTCCGCCATCCAGTCCGTCCATACGTACCGAAGCCCCTGCAATGCTACAAATGCTGCAAGATGGGACACGTAAAACGTGTCTGTAGGAATAACCTCGTGTGCCCACGGTGCGCTGAATCTCATTCGGCAGATGCCTGCCGCGCAACTGTGTTGAAGTGCCCTAACTGCCATGGTACTCATGAGGCCTCATCCATTGATTGCCCGCGGGTGAGGAACGAGCGAGCAGTGCTCAAACGTACGGTACGGGACCATTGAACACACAGAGAGGCTGCCGCTACTCTCAGGCGACGACGACATCGCCATCGAAGAGCATCACGAATAGTTACATCTACTGAAAGATGTACACCATCTTCCGGCAAAGCGGCTACCGTATCAACGCCGACTTCCACAAAGACAGACACTGCGAAAACAAAGAAAGGGGCAAGACTCGCACCTCCTGAAGAGTGGCCAACACTTCCATGAGCACAACCTGCATCGGAGTCACATCAAATTGCGCCACCCTCAATGACCTCACAAACCGAGGATGCGACGACGACTGAGGATCGCCAAGTCATAGTGATGCTAAAGTCACTTATGGACGCCATGCGCATTCTACTGAGCGCCATGAAAACCCCGTCGGCACAGAGCGCACTGCAGGTGCTGGACACCTTGAGTCCGGTGCTTGCGGCTCTAGGGTAAAACCACGGTCCGAGAATTGCCGTTGTTTCAAGAGGAGGTCAAGAATGCATCTGTCTTTCAGTGGAACGCCAGAGGGCTTAAGTCACGCATGTCCGACTACAGACAGTTTTTATTTATGCACCAATTCCCCATTATCGTGATTTGCGAGCCCAACCTGTCAGCTCCCATCAGACTGTCCGGGTATGAGTGCTTTATGTCCTCTACCCACGGAGAGTGCAGCAAGGTCGCTGTGTTTATACGCCGTGACTTGACTTATGTACATCACCCAGTGCCTCCTGACGAAGCAAATCAATACGTTTGCTTAACAGTGAAGAAGAAAAAGCTCACGTTCACAATTCTTGGAGCCTATTTATCTCCAACAAGCCGTCTAGATTGTGAGCGCTTACGGGGAATTTCGACATCGACTCCACAGCCGTGGGTGCTCACCGGTGACTTTAACGCCCACCATTACCTATGGGGAAGCTCCAAAGTGAACTCTAGAGGCAGAACGTTGGTGTCCTTTGCCTATGAACTCGAATTTTGCCTGTCAAACGATGGAAGCCCTACTTATCTGCGTGGATCAGCGTATAGTAGCTGCTTGGACCTTACCTTCGTTTCACGTTCGCTTTCGAGAAGAGTGCACTGGTTTTCGGATTTAGAAACGCGGGGTAGCGACCACATCCCAACCTATTTGAAGATCGAAGGTTTGACTAGCTCCAAGTCCTCCAGAACCGTCCAGTGCACCGATTGGCCTAAATACAAAATAATAATCGAAGACTGATGTCGTGACGGCACCTCCTATAACCTACATAGCGCGATAAAGGATGCCATACAAACAGCCACGCATTTGCTTTCGAAGAGTTCTTCCCGCACCGATTTCGACATCGAACTAGCGAAACTGCGAGCAATTCGCGGTCGGGCGGAGCGAAGATATAGACGCACGAAGTCCAATTATGATTTGAGATTGGCTAGACGAACACAAAAGAAAATACAGCATCACATGAACAAGCTGGCTTCGCGACAATGGGTATCCTTTTGCGAGTCCCTGGATCCGCGAAAACCTTTGTCGCTTATATGGAGGACTGTTCGTGGCCTTCGCACAACCTTTGGTCAGCGCCACCCGTTTAAATCTCTGGCACTCCATCTACAATGTAGATATATTGATGTCGCTGAATCTTTCTGCAGAAAGACTGCTGGCGAAGAAAATTCCGATGGAACGGGTACGGGAACGCTCGACCACCCACCGTTCTCACGCGATCCCCGCATGGAATGCCCTTTTTCTATGGAAGAACTAGAAGCTGCGCTGGCTTTGTGCAGGCGTTCTTCAGCGCCAGGACCTGACGGCATTACATACCGTGCCCTGTGTAAGCTAGGAGACCAAGCTCGGAAGGCACTCTTGCTCCTGTACAACGACTCCTGGCAGACGGGTACGGTTTCGCAAGAATGGAAGTCAACTCGCCTCATTCCACTTCTGAAAGCTGGCAAGTCGCATCTGGACATTTCCTCATACCGTCCGATAGCACTTGCCAGCTGTGTCAGAAAAACAATCGAAAGAATGATTTTAACACGTCTGGAATGGTACTTAGAGTACTATGAAATCTACCCAGATGCTATGGCCGGATTCAGACGTGGCCGTCCGTCAACAGACAACGTTGTTGACTTGATAACATTTGTGCAACACCAAAAGGCCTGTAAGCGACAAGCTGTTGCTCTGTTTCTAGACGTCAAAGGGGCTTATGATAATGTCACCCATGAAGCCATCCTTAGCACGTTAGAAGCCGTCGGACTTGGTGGTAAGTTGTATATGTGGGTGTGCAGCTACTTACAGAGGAGACCATTCTATGTAGACACAGAAAATGGCCCGACATCCGAGCATTACGGTAGCCGAGGAGTCCCTCAAGGCGGAGTGCTTAGCCCGACTCTTTTCAATCTCACCCTCTGCGGATTAGTTGACAACCTGCCAAGCACCGTACAACTTTCCATCTATGCGGACGACATCTGCATTTGGGCATCTGGTGTGACACGACTTCAGCTTCGCGCTCGGCTTCAGAAGGCTGCCACAATGGCATCTTGCTACCTTCGTGAACAAGGACTTGAAATTTCATGCGGGAAGTGCGCAATGGTGGCATTCACGAGGAAGCGAATGTCTGCTTACGGCGTATCTATTAACGGGTAACTTATACCATACAGCAGAAGTCACAGGTTCTTGGGAGTCGTAATTGACAGAGACCTATCTTGGACTCCGCACGTGAATTACGTGAAAACGCGGCTGACTGCTATCTGTCACCTGTTCAGGTTCCTTGCAGGAAAAAGTTGGGGAGTATCTGTACACGGCTATGTTACAGCTGTACATGGCGTTGTTCGTTGGATTCCTGCGGTACAGCCTGCCTTCAATATCCAATACGTGCAAGACTAACCTGCGTACGATTCAGAGTATTCAAGCCCAAGCCCTTAAGATATGTCTTGGCTTACCGCGCAGTGCATCAACGGCTGAAACCATTTCCCTTGCGCAGGATTACCCAATCGCGACGCACATTACCGTTGAGACAATGCTGCATCTCAGGCATTATGCTAGGACCCCTTCCCACCACTTGGCGAGCCTCACTGCTGCAAGGCCCTGCTCGACATTTAGCGGCATTGTCAGTGCACATCGTGCGTCGTTTACTTCAGGGTACGCACCTGCGGCCAAGCCAGCGTTTCCTCCGTGGTGTTTGAGCCGTCCACAAGTACATCTAATGATTCCAGGACTACAGAAGAAGACAGATCTACCGGCCCCTGCTCTAAAACAGTCGAGCTTACTTCTTTTGCATGAAAAGTACAGCAACCACGTGCACATCTATACCGATGGATCGACTACGTCGTGCAGTTCCCGTGGTGCCGTGGTTATACCAATCCGAGGAATGACACTGCGCTTCAAGACATCGCATGTCACGAGCTCAACGGCGGCAGAACTAACGGCCCTGCGTCGAGCACTGGAATTCATTGAATCTGAAAGAGCTAGAAAATGGGCTGTGTTCTGTGATTCAAAACCGGCATTACAGTGCACGCAGTCAGTTCTCCGACACGGATGCCATGACCAATTGACATACGAAATCGCGAAACTTTACATCTTGTTCAACAAAAAGGTCACGAGGTCGTTTTTTAATGGGTACCTGGCCATTGTGGAAGCAGTGGCAGTGATTCCGCCGATAACGCTGCTCGCACAGCACATCATGAAGAGCACAGCGTTCCAATTCCGCTTTCGAGGACAGACGCCGCAAGGCAGTTTCGACACCTAGCACGCAGTCTCACACTGACCGAGTGGAACTCGCCAAACTTACGACTTACACAACTGCATCGACTAATCCCCTCCCTGCAGCTCCGACCTCCACTCGGACTTCCTCGACGTGAAGCTACGGTTCTCTGTCGCCTTTGGTTAGGAGTTGCCTTCACATAGGCATACTCTACCTTAATTGGAGTGACTGACAGTGGAGCATGCGAGGTCTGTGGCACGGAAGAAAACATCGACCACCTGCTGTGCCACTGTCCACGATACACCCCTGAGAGACAAGAACTTGCCAAAGCTCTTCAAAAATTGGACAATCGGCCGCTTTCTGTGCAGGTGCTGCTGGAACACCGCTCCCATCGCCCGTCGGCCTATAAAGCGGTGAAGGCACTTTTGTGCTTCTTAAGGACGACGGGCTTGTGCGACCATCTGTGACTATTAATGCAATTTCTGTAAGGCCACATACGTCAGCGAACTCACCGCAATTTCCTTCTTTCCTTCCCTCCTCTCTATCCCTGTTATCCCTGTTTTCCCCTTTCCCATTCCCCCGGTGTAGGGTAGCCAACCGGACGTTATTCTGGTTAACCTCCCTGTCTTCTACTTATCTCTTTCTCTCCCTCCCTTCTTTGCCACACGTAGACAGCTGGCCACTTTCTTTTGGCTATTATTAAATATTTCTTGGCCACTTTTCACTTTACTGTCCTGTCAGCCCTGGCTAAGGCCTGTTTAGGCGCGAACAAAGTTAGTAGGGTTTTTTATTTTGCCTATACTTCGTACAGGCTCGTTCAGACGAGTGCAGTTTCGGGTAGAAGCCATGACGTCGTGTGCTGCACTTGGCTGTCTCGGCCGCAGCCAATCAGAGCAGACTGCGCGTCGTCCTCTGCATAAGCAGACGAGAAACGCATGACTTCAAACTTTGCCTGACTTCACACTTACTGGCTGCGTATATGCACTTACCTAAAACTAAAAGCCAATATACGAGTTTCATTTAATTCAGCAACAAATATAGACAAACTGCAACTAAATACATTGCGGATTCTCAGCGCACGAAGACAACTTCTCTAGCACATAATACAGGGCGCCGTCTGAAACAGCCTGCAACATCAGTCAGTAAGATAATTTTGCCTTCTTGGAGGATTAGGTCACCTCTATCTGTGACCGTCTGCGACAAACAGTCACGCCAGCACCTTACTGCTCGTCCCTGCAGCGAACCTTCACTATCGTCACCATATCAGCGCCGACAATCGCAGTGAATGGCGCCGAGCGTTTGCAACACCAGCCTGTTTGTCGTCTGCTGCTTATACTCATCGAAAGTGCGGTGCATAAAATGTATTTTTCATGCTACACTACAGGTATAAACATGGTTTTGTGCACGTGGGAGGAGCTACTCTTTCTTCTAACCCTAATAAAAATATGGCGTTTTCTCACACTAGCTACTCTTGGGTTCGGACCCTTTTCCTGGCATCACTCGAGTTCCCCGACCACATCCAATCGCCGTCGCATTCCAATTAGGGTGCGCAGGAGCGCGTATACCACGTTCCCGGACCTGTCAGACAAGTTGGCGACCCCCACCTCAGGTTCTGCACGTCGAGCAGCACCTGAGGTGGGGGTTGACTCTTCCCGAAAAGGCAACGGGAGCCTGTCACGGTTTCAAGTAGTTGATCTTGGTCTCGAGCAAAGCTGTTTTGCAGCTATGAAAGGCCGTTCGAAAACAACTCGTCTCCTCCAGCTGAGTGCTTTCAGGCGGGGAGGCAACACCAAGGCAACGCCGGTGGTAAGTCACCCGTGCGACAGTGGAGCCCTTGGAGCGACCCCATCTGCTGAAATGGCACTCGCACGGGCGCCTACCATTGGAGGAAAACGATGACACCTGAGCAGGCTCTACGATTGGCCGAAAATGGCATGACCCCGAGAGACCGAATGAGTTAAAAGCGAGAGACAGGGAGAAAAGACTTTCATTCCTTCATTCATTCATTTCTTTCATTCTTCTTGCCAGGGACCGCAGCGTCCGATTTGCTGCCGGCCGTCAATGACTTTACTGTTCATTACTTTGTGTTATTACTGTAAATAATGTAAATAAACCTTCAGTTTCATCTCAAAATCCTCCTCAACGTCTGCCAACTCCCGCACTCAACGGCAAGATCTAATAACTGGTGGCAGCGATAAGGATGAACCTTCGTCCAAAGAAGTCCTGAAGAACTGGGAACAGCGAAGAAGAAAGAGCCTTTGACCCAGGGAGTCCTGAGGAACTGGGAACAGCGAAGAAGAAAGAGCCTTCGTCCAAAGAAGTGCTGAGGAACTGGGGACAGCGAAAAACAAAAAGTCTTCGACCCAGGGAGTCCTGAAGAACTGGGAACAGCGAAGAAGAGCCTTCAACCCAGGGAGTCCTGCCTGAGGTACTGGGAACAACGGACCGATGAACCAGATTGCGTGGTGCTGCATCCGTGAGTGAGCGCGTGGTTTTTTCTTTTTGATTCGCCAGACTTCAAATTTTGCGTGTTTGTTTTGATAGTTCTAGGAATCGGGAATTTGTTGCATATTTTGTGCTTGCACAAATTATTTAAGGAAAACAGTTCTAAAGACCAGTCGGGGCAGCTGCCATGGATCTTAGAAGGTTGACGAAGTCAGACTTGTTGTTATTGTGCTATGAATTGGGAGTTGAGGCGGACGAAAAGATGAAAAAGCCAGCTATCCAAAAGGTAATTCAAGATAGTGGCAATGATCATGAAAGCGTTAAGATTGCTTGGGAGGTGATACAAGAAATACGGGAGCGTGAGCGTCAAGAACGTGAGAGTGAGCGTGAGCGAGAACGGAAAAAGCACGAAAAAGAGATGGCAGCATTGAAAAAATAGATACAAGATTTGCGCCAGTTAGACGCACAAAGACAACGGCTGCCTGAAAATTCTGTAGGTAGTACAAAGCAAAAAATGAGGAAGTATCTAGCGGATTTTCGCCAAAAGCCGACGAGAGGAGTAGCACCTGTGAGATCAGCAGCACATTCATAGGTGAACGGAAAGGGCTAGCTGCTAACGATGCCTTAGTGGCAACAGAGGCCGTTAATGGCCGTAGTGAGAGTTACGAGGTGATTTGCCAACAGAGCACTGTAGAGACAGCTAGGCTAGCCGGGAATGAATTGGCGCAGTTACCGCGCGTGTGCTTCGCATGTAATGTTAACGAGGTCGTTAACGAAGTACAGAGTACTGGTGACCCGTAGCACGCACGTATGGAAATACGTAGCACGCAGGTATGGAAATCGTGTAGAGATCATTCCTATATTTTTCAGAAAGATCGGATAGCTATTTAGAAAATTTTCATTTAAAATTTACAGTGCGTGAAAGGAAGGATGTAGGTGCGTGAACTAGATCGCACCACCATACTCAGGGAGGCCTGGGTTCACCTTGTGTCACGAGCTGAAGTAGAAGACAGAGGATATAGCACCAAGCGGAAAATACGGAAGCAGACAAAAGAAAAAAATACCAGACAGACAGAAATGGCATTCACGAAAATGCGATGTCGAGTCCCACCCCTAAATTTATACGTGCACCGATCTGGTCTGGCAGTTTCCCTTTGTGACATTCTATGGCACTCACACAGGAATGTATGCATCACCATAGAAAAATTCATTATTGAATCAAACCGATATCATTGTTGACCGTATTATTCATTTCATTCTTCCCGCATTGCCTCATTTATATATACATTTCGTTATATTGAATGACTGTCTACTAAATCGTCTTCGACTTTACTCGCTTTAATTTATTCATCAAAATTTTAGATATGTAAATTTATTCCGTTAACACATATGTAAAGTCTGTCTGCCCGACTCAGTGATTGGGTATGTGCCAAAAACATTAAGGTCATTATCATCATCATCAAAATACGGAAAAGCAGCGTAGACAGTACGGCCGTTACCTCAAAAAGAAGAGAAGACAACGCGCGCATCCGGAGGGAAAAAGAAGGAAAAAGCAAGAGGAATATGTAATTACAAATAATTTTATTTCTGTATCTGCCAGGTAAATCTATTTTCTAATTATCATAAACGTTACAGTTCAGTCTGGTTTACTTTTCCGTTTAAGTTTTTCTCTCTCGCCTTGCCTTAACCTTCAACCGCCGGCTTCTTAGTCAATCCCCCGTAGTGGCTAAGCGCCACAAGTGAGGAGCAAGCAAGCAAGCAAGCAAGCAAGCAAGCAAGCCCGCTAGAATCAGTAACCGGCGTTGTGGTGTGCGAAGTCACACACTAATTATGATTTACCGTATGTATATGTACGAGCAATTCTAGATTGTGACGGTGTTTTGTTCTCAAGATTTGCAAAATATAAAACAAGACCACTTGTTATTTTGGAGAGAGAAGCCCTTCGACTATGTTTAGGTCTTCCTAAATTCGTTGCTAACAATGTGTTATACCAGGAAGTGCGCCTACCTACTCTTCACACGAGATTCCGCGTGCTTACAGTTCAAACCTACTTAAGAACTTATGAATCTCCTCTACGACGTACACAATATGCATTATTAGTGAACCAACTTCATTTTTTGGGAACACGTGGCCACGCTTGCATAACCCACAGGTTGTATTTGTGCAGGCGCAATTAGCACCTTTAAATGTTCGCCTTAGGGAAATCATTCCGTTTGATAGGTGCACGTGATCGCTCAAAATTGAATTTGCAAACATTTTCCCCAATAACACTAAATTACTGCCCCCAATATATTTGAACGCCATTTTGCAATACTATTTGTCCCATTTCCCAATAAATGTAATAGCAACTGATGCTTCTCCGTGTGAAGAGAAGGCAGGCGTGGGAATCTATCACCATCCCTCGATTGGTATTTTTCACTTCGCTTGCCAGATTACAGATCCATTTTTGAGGCCGAACTTCTGGCAATACTTCTTGCTCTGCGAAAGTTACCCCTTCATGCTAAAAAAGTTGTCATCGTCACAGATTCTCTTTCTGTACGCAGCGCGCTTAACGCGTCTACAAATTCGACAACTTTGAACACGTTTTATACGTTAGCCCCGCCACACTTAAGTTTAGTTCTTAGTATGGGTACCAGGCCGCCGCGGTAGTCATTTTAATGAAATTGCCGATTCCTTAGCACGAGGTTTAAAAGGTCCGGTGATATCTGTGCTGCCGGCAACTGCACATATCACCGCACTCAGATATAGGCAGTTTTCTTTGACCGAACACAAAAAAAAGCCTCTCATTAGTAAAATCGACGGACTTTATGCGTCTAAATTATTCTTGGAACCGACAGTGGTGTCCTAACCGGCAATCGGAAGTATCATTTACAAGGCTGCGTTGCCGTATTCCACCACATTTTATTTGCACAGATGTGGTCTGGCGGTATCCACTTTAAGCTGCCATTGCGATGAGCCAGAATCCATCGATCACTTTTTTATTATCGTGTCGGCGGTTTTCTACTCATAGGAAACGACGTTCAGAAATTCCGCTTCGAAATCTAGGGCTGCCTTTGTGCAGTGCGGTAATACTCTCACTGGGAGCAGCGGTATTAGGATACAGCCAGGTGAATGTTTGCCGAGCCATTTATAATTTCCTCTGTAACACAAAAAGACTGCCTTATTAATATTTCGCATTCTCTATGATTGATTTACTTATGCTTCAATAAATTATAAATTTAGAAAATTCACAAAGTAAAAACACAAATTTACAGTAATAATATATTATTAATATTATTATTCAATATATAACTTGCTCATTTTTACGTCTATTCTTTACTTTATGTATTATATTAATAAGTTCGTGTTACTATTCCTATCTAGGCAAGGCTGACTACCTTAATATACACTACTTTATTTATTTATTATCGGTTTATTTCTCATCTTCTATTAATCATTCATTTTCATTTTTATTACTTATTTAATTATTCACTAATTTATTTGATATTTTATTCCACACGGTTCGTGCTCTATTCCCCACAGTGGGTTTGTGCCATTAATTGAGGTCTCATCGTCATCATCAAGCCCGCTTCGAATAACCGCTACCGCTGGGTGTTCGACGCTCCTACATCATTGCAGAAAGTGTGCTTGCCCTGAGATCGCCTAGCTCCGATCCGATCTACTTCCGGGTTTTCCGTCAAATAGCCGGCGGTTACTCTCTTACATATATAGTTTTATTTCACGCCATTTTTTTTTTTTTACTGAAAGCCATGGTTATTTTTGAACTGATGTATGTCTCATCTCCAGACAAGAGGGCGCCCCTCTGATCTGCTTCCATCCTTCCTCAGGATATATCAGTGGAGCTGCTTCTAAGCGGAGCCAGCAGCGTTCCTGTGGCTTTGGTAGCCACAAACGGGGGGATGATCCGCATCCAACTGAACTTAGGGCAGTCTTCCCTCAGTTCAAGCGAATCACCCAGGTTCGGCAGTTTGGACGAGGGGTGATCCTCTGCTCTTAATCGCACCAGGCTTCTGTACAGCATCTGCTAAAATGTACTAATTTTGCCACGTATCCGGTGAGTTGTTTCATCCCACCTCACTTCATCATCATCATCATCATCATCATCAGCCTAGTTACGCCCACTGCAGGGCAAAGGCCTCTCCCATACTTCTCCAACTACCCCGGTCATGTACTAATTGTGGCCATGTTGTCCCTGCAAATGTCTTAGTGTCATCCGCCCACCTAACTTTCTGCCGTCCCCTGCTACGCTTCCCTACCCTTGGAATCCAGTCCGTAACCCTTAATGACCATCGGTTATCTTCCCTCCTCATTACATGTCCGGCCCATGCCCATTTCTTTTTCTTGATTTCAACTAAGATGTCATTTACCCGCGTTTGTTGCCTCACCCAATCTGCTCTTTTCTTATCCCTTAACGTTTCACCCATCATTCTTCTTTCCATAGCTCGTTGCGTCGTCCTCAATTTCAACAGAACCATTTTCGTAAGCCTCCAGGTTTCTGCCCCATATGTGAGTACTGGTAACACACAGCTGTTACACACTTTCCTTTTGAGGGATAGTGGCAACCTGCTGTTCATGATTTGAGAATGCCTGCCAAACGCACCCCAGCCCATTCTTATTCTTCTGGTTATTTCAGTCTCATGATCCGGATCCGTGGTCACCACCTGCCCTAAGTAAACGTATTCCCCTACCACTTCCAGTGCCTCGCTGCCTATTGTAAATTGCTGTTCTCTTCCAAGACTGTTAAACATTACTTTAGTTTTCTGCAGATTAATTTTCAGACCCACCTTTCTGCTTTGCCTCTCCAGGTCAGTGAGCATGCATTGCAATTGGTCCCCTGAGTTACTAAGCAAGGCAATATCATCAGCGAATCGCAAGTTGCTAAGGTATTCTCCGTCAACTTTTATCTCCAATTCTTCCCACTCCAGGTCTCTCAACACCTCCTGTAAACATGCTGTGAATAGCATTGGAGAGATCGTATCTCCCTGTCTGACACATTTCTTTATTGGGATTTTGTTGCTTTCTTTGTGGAGGACTACGGTGGCTGTGGAGCCGCTATAGATATCTTCCAGTATTTTTACATATGGCTCATCTACACCCTGATTCCGTAATGCCTCCATGACTGCTGAGGTTTCGACTTAATCAAACGCTTTCTCGTAATCAATGAAAGCTATATATAAGGGTTGGTTATATTCTGCACATTTCTCTATCACTTGATTGATAGTGTGAATATGGTCTATTGTTGAGTAGCATTTACGGAATCCTGCCTAGTCCTTTGGTTGACAGAAGTCTAAGGTGTTCCTGATTCTATTTGCGATTACCTTAGTAAATACTTTGTAGGCAACGGACAGTAATCTGATCGGTCTATAATTTTTCAAGTCTTTGGTGTCCCCTTTCCTATGGATTAGGATTATGTTAGCGTTCTTCCAAGATTCCGGTACGCTCGAGGTTATGAGGCATTGCGTATACAGGGTGGCCAGTTTCTCTAGAACAATCTGACCACCATCCTTCAACAAATCTGCTGTTACCTGATCCTCCCCAGCTGCCTTCCCCCTTTGCATAGCTCCTAAGGCTTTCTTTACTTCTTCTGGCGTTACCTGTGGGATTTCGAATTCCTCTAGGCTATTCTCTCTTCCACTATCGTCGTGGGTGCCACTGGTACTGTATAAATCTCTATAGATAAACTCCTCAGCCACTTGAACTATCTCATCCATATTGGTAACGATATTGCCGGCTTCGTCTCTTAACGCACACATCTGATTCTTGCCTATTCCTAGTTTCTTCTTCACTGCTTTTAGGCTTCCTCCGTTCCTGAGAGCATGTTCAATTCTATCCATACTATACTTCCTGATGTACGCTGTCTTACGCTTGTTGATTAACTTAGAAAGTTCTGCCAGTTCTATTCTAGCTGTAGGGTTAGAGGCTTTCATACATTGGCGTTTCTTGATCAGATCTTTCGTCTCCTGCGATAGCTTACTGGTTTCCTGTCTAACGGCGTTACCACCGACTTCTATTGCGCACTCCTTAATGATGCCCATAAGATTGTCGTTTATTGCTTCAACACTAAGGTCCTCTTCCTGAGTTAAAGCCGAATACCTGTTCTGTAGCTTGATCCGGAATTCCTCTAGTTTCCCTCTTACCGCTAACTCATTGATTGGCTTCTTGTGTACCAGTTTCTTCCGCTCCCTCCTCAAGTCTAGGCTAATTCGAGTTCTTACCATCCTATGGTCACTGCAGCGTACCTTGCCGAGCACGTCTACATCTTGTATGATGCCAGGGTTTGCGCAGAGTATGAAGTCGATTTCATTTCTAGTCTCACCATTCGGGCTCCTCCACGTCCACTTTCGGCTAACCCGCTTGCGGAAAAAGGTATTCATTATTCGCATATTATTCCGTTCTGCAAACTCTACTAATAACTCTCCTCTGCTATTCCTAGAGCCTATGCCATATTCCCCCACTGACTTATCTCCAGCCTGCTTCTTGCCTACCCTGGCATTGAAGTCGCCCATAAGTATAGTGTATTTTGTTTTGACTTTACCCATCGCCGATTCCACGTCTTCATAAAAGCTTTCGACTTCCTGGTCATCATGACTGCATGTAGGGGCATAGACTTGTACCACCTTCAATTTGTACCTCTTATTAAGTTTCACAACAAGACCTGCCACCCTCTCGTTAATGCTATAGAATTCCTGTATGTTACCAGCTATTTCCTTATTAATCAGGAATCCGACTCCTAGTTCTCATCTCTCCGCTGAGCCCCGGTAGCACAGTACGTGCCCGCTTTTTAGCACTGTATATGCTTCTTTTTTCCTCCTAACCTCACTGAGCCCTATTATATCCCATTTACTACCCTCTAATTCCTCCAATAACACTGCTAGACTCGCCTCACTAGATAACGTTCTAACGTTAAACGTTGCCAGGTTCAGATTCCAATGGCGGCCTGTCCGGAGCCAGGTATTCTTAGCACCCTCTGCTGCGTCACAGGCCTGACCGCCGCCGTGGTCAGTTGCTTCGCAGCTACTGGGGACTGAGGGCCGGGGCTTGATTGTTGTATTCACTTAGCTTGCTGCAGAGGCCTAGTCCGCGGTGTAGATGTAAGTCCAGCAGAAATTTTAGACATGTTTTTGCTCCAGCAGGCGTAGTATCTGTGCACCGCTGCACAAGGGTAGCCGATAACAAGACGGTCCCTTCTGAAACAGTTACCGCAACGTTTGCAGGAACGACTCGCCCATCAGAGATTCAGGCCTGGCCGTTGATCTACCGAGGTGAACGCCCCACGAGCACTACAGTGCCTCAAGCGTTGGCGTTTCGGACACAGCACCAATGGTTGCCGGTCAATGCGGTGATGAACACAGTGATAATTAATAATTGCACATCTCAAGATGAATCATGCTGTTTAATGCTGTTTGTGTAATGTAAATCATCCCGCTGATGATTGTAACTGCCATGCAAGATCAAAGGAGCTTCAAGTGGTTGACATAATTTAAACGAGACGTTGCTCTGGTCGTGAAGCTCTTGCAGAAATTCGGAGCAAGAACACATGGATATGCTGGCGTTAGAGCCCGCCAGTCGCTCAGCATGGACTCGTCTTTTTCCCAGACGATCACAAACGTGATAGAGAAAGTTGCTGAAAAAGCAATATAGAAAAGCTTCTAGCAAATCTGACACTCTTTGGCTCAGGTACTCTCTACGCAATTCTCTGAGATATCTCAGATTATAACAATATGTAGTGACCAAAATCGGACCTCCTCTCTTGCTAAGTCTCCTGAACCACAACTGTCGAAATGGCTCCCCTCTGCGAGTACAGATTTATCGCAAGTTTCACTTTTCACAACAATTTGAACAAGAAGTTCACTCGGAATCAGAGTCGGCAATCAGGATGTAGACATGGACCATCGGACTCACAAACGCACCAGAACTCCAAATAACAAATTGCCTAGCTCTCCTACTAACTCCAAGCCAAAAAGTGTGCGAAAGATTCCCTTAATAGGATGGACTTTTTGAAAGAAAGTATTTTGGAGCAAGCAGTTGCTACTGCTCGGCTTTCGTCAACAGAGGATGCCTTATGGTACTCCAATGGAATTGCCGGTCGATACATCCTGCATGCTACCACAGATTTATTATATCTCATATTTCCACACACTCCCGATATTATACTGTTACAAGAGGCTTGGTTGACAGCTGGTCAAGATTTTCATTTACAAAACTATGATTGTTTTCGATTGGATAGGCCTTCGCGAGGTGAAGGATTGGCTTCGTTCATTTCATCTAAAATTTGTCATAAAGCAAAAATTTCATATCAGAATATATCTCCTGAATGTGAAATTTTAGGAGGGAGGAGGGAAAGAGATAAGAAGAAGGCAGGGAGGTTAACCAGAATCACATCCGGTTGGCTACCCTACACCGGGGGAATGGGAAAGGGGGAAAACAAAGATAACAGGGAGAGAGAGGAGGGAAGGAAAGAAGGAAATTGTAGTGAGTTCGCTGACGTGTGTGGCCTTACAGAAATTGCATTAATAGTCACAGATGGTCGCACAAGCCCGTCGTCCTTGAGAAGCACAAAAGTGCCTTCACCGCTTTATGGGCCGACGGGCGATGGGGGCGGTGTTCCAGCAGCACCTGCACAGAAAGCGGCCGATTGTCCAGTTTTTGAAAAGCTTTGGCAAGTTCTTGTCTCTCAGGGGTGTATCGTGGACAGTGGCACAGCAGATGGTCGATGTTTTCTTCCGTGCCACAGACCTCGCATGCTCCACTGTCAGTCACTCCAATTAATGTAGAGTATGCCTTCGTGAAGGCAACTCCTAACCAAAGACGACAGAGAAGCGTAGCTTCACGTCGGGGAAGTCCGAGTGCAGGCCGGAGTTGCAGGGAGGGGTTTAATCGATGCAGTCGTGTAAGTCGTAAGTTTGGCGAGTTCCACTCGGTCAGTGTGAGACTACGTGCCAGGTGTCGAAGCTAACATAACATTTTCTGGCTGCGCACCCCTCTCTGTAGTTAATGCCTACTTCCTTGCTAGGATACGAGATGTCCGTACACTTGAGGTCACCGTGGACTACTGCAAAACGAACACGGTGTTCGCGGGTGACTTTATTTCACATAATGGGGCATGGGGTTTTCGCATTGATGCATCTGGGAAACGTTTATGGGGTTGGGCTTCTTCGAAAAATTTTACTTGTTTAAATTCCAAAGTTGCAACTTTTGTTCAATGTCAGTCGCGCTCTGTCTTAGACATCATTTGCTAGCTCAGGTTTATCAATCCCATCTTGGGCTGTCGTTGATGACGCCACAAGTAGAGATCACCGTCCTATATTGATGGATACTGTTTGCCCCTTAATTTCTTTACATAATGAAGTACATAATTTTGTGGACTATTCAAAATTCAAGAAAACGTTACAGTCCACGCTGTCTTCTTTGATAGGATAGATACACTGAATCTATGAGCCTATGCTCGGTTTTGAAGGTTACTCTAAAGAAATTTGAATTTGTAGTATCGACAGCAAAAGGTGATTCTGGCTGTCCCTGGTGGAACTCTGTGCACGAGATTATAGACGCCGAAAGGCTGTGTGGAAGAGACTCCTTCTTAACCAATTTCCTACAAGTTGGAGTAACTATACGCATGCTGCATCTATGTTTAAACGAACAGTTTCATTAGCAAATAATAATTACGATGAAAAACGTTATAATTTTTTATCGAAGAGTGGCAATAAAAAAGCGCTTTTTAGGTTTCTTCGTTCTGGCAAGGCTATACCAACGCCCGTAAATATTGATTCAGTAATTATGCCGCCTAATTAATTACCAGAATCATTAGAAAAAAATTGCCAGAGGATTATAAAAGCGTGTTAAAGTTCAGTTATAATTGAACTTTGTCAAACTTTCATCCGGGGACAATTATATAAATGTAACGATTTAGAGCTTGGGCACATTGTGAGACTGCTACCTGCCTCAGCTCCAGGTCTGCATGGTATCACAATGAACATGCTAAAAATATTATTTGACGTATCTCCACAAGACCTACTTAATATCGTCAACTGTTCTCTTAAGAATAGTTGGATTCCTTCAGATTAAAGGCTTGCTAAGATTCTCCCCCTGCTTAAAGCGGTATTGCATATGGACAACATAAGGCCCATTGCATTAACATGTGATATTATGTAACTAATAGAAAGAGGGGTATATATGTCTGAATATTGAGGTTTTTAACTAATAATACTTTAGTGAGCTCATGTCAGATCGGATTTAGACCGGGATGCTCGATTTAGTGCGCGCACGTTGATTCGGAGGCACGTATTAAGCTTGCGCGACACAGGCGGTAGTATGCAGCCTTGGTGGCTCTTGATATAGCTAAGGCATACGACAGTGTAGAGCATGTTGTTCTCCTAAATATCCTAAAGAGCATGAATTTTTCTCAATACATTGTAAATTGGATATATGAATTCGTAAGAGATAGAATATTCTACGGCGGCGTTTCAACGTCAAAATATAATCAGTCCAGAGGAGTTCCACGGGATTCCGTTCTTTCTCCTATTTTGTTTGATATTCTAATTACTTCAACCCCACTGTGTGATGATATACAAGTGCATACTTACGCAGACGACGTTGCATTCTTCGCGTCAGCGAGCGATATGCACTCACTGCAGAGAATATTACAATCATATTTATCGATACTTGAAGATTGGCTTGAGGATATTCGTATGTCGTTAAATGTTAGCAAGAGTGATTTGCTAGTATTTTCCTTAAGTATACCTGTTAATGTCTCCCTCCCATACCGTCAAGAAATAGTCCCTCAGCGTGACTTTATTGAGTATCTAGGCGTTATATAAAATCCAAAACTTAACTGGCGCAACCACATCGAACATGTAACGTCTAAGGCAGCGCGCACTGTTGGCATATGATTCGCAAACTCGGTCACCGCCGCTCTGGGCTACACAGGGACACTCTCATTATGATTTATCGCATGTATGTTCTACCCATATTGGAATTTGGGTGCGTTTTATTCTCTGGTACGTGGACCAGCATACAAAATTAACCCCCTCGTTCTTCTAGAGCGAGAGCCTCTCCGGATTTGTCTTGGTTTGCCAAAATTTGTTGCTAATAATGTATTACATCAAGAAGCCCGATTACCTACACTTGTTTGCAGATTATGCATTCTTACAGCAAAAATCTACTTAAACATTTACACATCTTGATTGAGACGATCGCAGTATGTATTTATTAAGAAATGATCTGCGTTCTTTGAAGAAACATGGTCCCGTCTATATAATCCGCAGGTTCTTTTTGTGCAAGCACAACTAGAACCACTAGAAGTTCAGATACGCGAGATCATTCCCCTAAAAAAACTCGTAAATACTATTAGAATTGAATTTGACTACATATTTCCTTTCAATGCTAAACTCCCGCCAACTAGACAGCTGAGCCATTTATTACAGAATCATTTAGCGCAATCGAAAATCAATAATATGATAGCGACAGATGCATCAATGTGTGGAGAGAAAGCAGGTGTAGGCATTGTTTTTTTTTTTTTTTGAGGTGCTATTCTGGTCGTATTCAATGCGACTTCCTGATTTTACGCGTATATTTCAACCAGAATTATTAACAATTACTTTATCTCTTCAAAAACTTCCTGTAAATTCTTCGACAGCTGTAATAGTGACCGATTCGTTATCAGTGTGCACAGCACTCACCTAATCCTCAGCCAGTACAGTTTTGAATGAACTAGAAGCTTGAATCCCTTCGACCTTATGCCTGGTGTTCTTGGTATGGGTACCAGGTCACCGTGGTTTGTTTTTAAACGAAATGGACGACGCACTTGCACGCGCATCCCTGCATGGATCAGTCATGTATGTTTTGCCAACTTCTGCTTACCATCACCGCGGCTACACTCTTAAAAAATCTACGCTTACTCTCACGCTAAGCTCTAAGTTTAAGCGTGATGCGCATGTAAATGAGGCGCGGATGATGTTTCAAGCACCACGTGAGCGAAAATAAACGTGACATTCCTTCATCTAAACGTGAGGACAAGACTGCGTGCCATGGTTCAGTCTTGTGCGAGCGTGAGCAAGCCGCGTACGCTCGAGAAACGCAAATCACACGCTTAACATCACGCGGAGCGCTCGCGCGGGAACTTTCCATCACGCATGAAATTAGGAAATTCGCGGGCGCTAGTTGGAATCGGTTGGCGTAGGGCAGGGGTAATTGGAGATCGCAGGGATCGAGAGGCCTCCGTCCTGCACTGCACATAAAACAGGCTGCTGATGATATAAAAATCAGAATAGCGTATCCTTGATATATCACGTGTTCTGAGCGGAGCGCGGGCGAGGGAGCACAACGCTCTGCGCCTTCTCACTGCCCTGCAGGGAATACGAAACTTTTCTTGGGTAGGCTGAAGGAGACCGTGGTGTTTTGAAGACCGCTCTCGGGTCATTTCTGGTGGGGATTTTGCAGCGGACTGTCACGACGTATTTTCATTGCAGCTCATAGCTTCCGGTCTAATTGTCAGAGTTTTGTGTATCGCCATGTTCACTTCTACAGACATTCATGGCGTACAACGTGGGTGGTGCATGCATACAGTGTGTACTGTGCCAAGTTTACGACTAGAGAGAATCCACCGCGGTCTGACGACTCCGGAGAGCTTTCCATTTGGATGTAGACATATATTGCGGCCCCTCACCTGCCATTCATGGACGATTCAAATATATAGGTAAGAACATCAGTCATGGTTCGCTCTTACTAAATGACGGCTAACTGCTTATTTGTCATGATTTCCGGAGTCTGCGTCTATCACGTGTGGTGCAAAATTTGCTGTAATGGTGTATTTATCGGAAAGGTAGTGACTACAGTGACGGGGCCGGGTACTTTAACGTCAGCACTACAGTGACGGGGCCCGTCACTTTAACAACAACACTGTAGCGACGGGGCCGTCACTATAGCGATGTCGGTATTGGGGGCGAGCATAGAGTTTCATACAACTATGGGGGCGAGGACTCTCGAAATGGCAGAAGTATTTTATCTTTAAAATACTAACCTTGGACAAGCAGAAAGCACAGAATGGTTTACAGACGATATCTCTTTACCTACTAGGTGCAGTAAGCTAAGACACTGCGCGCGGTCGCCGCAATTGGTTCCCCCGAAACGGTTTCTTGCGTGAAAGGTAGGCAATCGCTGAAAGAAAACTATGGGAAATATGTTCTATACCGTACGGCGACAAGAGACTAGTCCTAGCACTAGACCTCAAAGGAGACTTCGACAATGTCTCTCACGCCGCAATATTGGAGGAACTCGAACTCGCGGGTTGTGGTGAGCGCACATACAATTACTTAAGAGCGTTTATTTCCAACCGCGAGGCGAGCATCAGTATTGGCCAAATCACTTCGGATTTATTTAAAATGCCTGACAAAGGAACACCTCAAGGAGCTATATTATCTCCTCTTCTCTTCAACATGGCGATGTGTCGCCTCGCGCGCGATCTGGATCGGATACCCGACCTAGGTTACACGGTCTACGCGGACGGCATCACACTGTGGACGAGCAGAGGTTCACTAGGGGATAAGGAATATACGCTCCAAAGCGCAGTATAGCGGTGGAGAAATTTTCTACATGGAGTGGCCTGAAGTGCGCACCCGAAAAATCTGAGGTCATCCGGATACACGCGAAAGGCTACAAATCCTGAGGATCGATTAACATCGTGGTTGAGGGCCAATCAGTCCGAGAGGTACCCACAATGCGAGTCCTGGATTTGTGGCTTCAGAGCGACGGGAGAGCACTACAGACACTCAAGACCCTCAAATCCACAGCCCACAACATAGCCCAAATGATACGTCGAGTGACGTATCGAAAAGTGGGAATGCGAGAAGACGATACCCTAAGTCTCGTACAGGCCTCAGTGATTAGTCGAATCACGTATGGCCTACCGTACCAAATCCTGAACAGGGAGGAGGAAAAGCAGACTAACACAATAATCCGAATCGCTTTCAAAGCTGCTCTGGGCCTGCCTAAGTGTACTTCAACGGAGCGCATTTTAGCTTTGGGAGTGCACAATACTTCCGACGAACTGAGGCAGGCCACCCTGATGCGACAGAGGGAGCGCCTCAGCTTGACAAAAACTGGTAGGGCAGTATTGGTTAGACTCATTATCCCAGCATACCCCATTTATCTCACAGAGCAGGCCGTACCTATCCCTCCTTCGATGAGATCCAAAATTACAATAGTCCCAATTCCAAACAATATGCATCCCGAGTACAACAAAGAAAGGCGTAAAGCACGCGCACAACACATTCAATCAGCGTACTCTAATATCCATAGGTACAACACGTACTACACGGACGCAGCTGTGTATGCAGAAGCGACCTGGCAGCGCTACCAAAGGAGGTACGCCCTGGCAGTCGTGAACGCTATCAGCCAACAGCAAATTACCGCGTCGGCCACGGCTGGATCCCCCACCTCGACTGAAATATTATCAGTGGCGATCGCACTCGCTCATGCGGAGCGTTCGCAAAGGGACTCGGTCGCGGTCACGGACTCCCAGGAGACATGTCGCATGTTTCTCAAGGCGCACGTGACTGCGGCTAGCCTCGCGATAATCCCCAAATCCTTCAACCACCATCATCGCCTACTCTGGTGCCAGGGCCACGCGGGGGTACAAGGGAACGAAAAGGCTAACGCGTTAGCTCGAGGGTTCACTAACCGAGCGACGGCGTCCTCTTCTAACTCCAACCACCCGCACTATCCCTCACAAAATTCCACCAATTTAAATGCCAAAGACATCCTTGCTCATCAGTGCGGAGTCCGCAGAAAATACCCGCCGCCTCACCCACAACTTAGCGGGGAAGAGGCCGCCGATTGGCGCAAAATACAGACCGGTATATTCCCCAATTTAAAATTGCTAAACGCCATGTATCCCACTCGTAATAGGGCCAACTGTCCTTGGTGCGGTGGCATACCTAGCCTAATACATATAACCTGGGAGTGCACTAAGCACCCTCATAGGCCGAATACCAGTACGACAATGGAGCAGTGGGAGGTGCAGCTCGCCCGCACCGACCTGACAGGACAAAAGTCCTTAATTAGCCAGGTCAGGCAGGCGGCAGAGGCCAGTGGGGCCCTGGACTGAGAGGCTCCGACCACCCCTCCTTCAAATATTTTCCATTGCAATAAAGTTTCTATTATTATTATATTGAGCTGTCTGTGTAACCAAATGGAGCAAAGCAGAATGAAGCTTCAATGCAGCGATCGCACGTGTTTGCGGTGGCCGACTGCGCGTCTGCATGCATGTCCGCGCATAATGTTTCACTTTCGCTGCGAGCGCGTTTTCGCACCGTACCGTGAGCTTTATGCCGCAGTATATGAACCTTTGACAGTACGCAGGCAACCATTGTTACATGGGCACTATCACAGCTGTTCAAAAATATTTTCGTTATAGGTAGGCTTCGACGCCTACGGCGACTTGTGATGTGCCGTCGCGAGTGTTTTTCTTTTCTTCTAAAGTCCTGGAAGCTTCTAAGTAATTATTTCTCAAGTTGCATCGCACTGTATCTTTGTTGGTCTTCTAAGCGAGCACTTACCGGCTGTTTCTTTTTCTTAATCCAGTACAATATTCATTATCAGGTGCTACACAAGCATGAACATATTCCATGCCTTTTTTAATGTCCTTTTCATCGTTCCCTTTCCATTCCAGTGAACTTTCTTTCTCTCTTTATTATTATCATCGTAGGTGTTACAGTGCATGCGCAAAAGACTGTAGGGCCCAATAGCCGCAGGCTAGAGGATGGGTCCGGATATACGAAATATAATAGACATTCGGTACAAGCATATATAGGGGGATCAATACAGGGGATGAATGCAACACATTAGAACGTTAAAAACAGAAAAAAAGAATTTTTTACGGCATGCATAGAAATTATCACCATTTACATAAATTATCAAACCGCAAACAACAGAACGCCAAGTACGAATACAGGAACAAAATCAATGGTTTATAGCTAATAAATAGTGATTTGCCGAAATTTTGTGTTTCTTTATTTGGAGGGTATGTTGTTCCATGTCTTAACTCCAACACATTCAAGTAGTCTTTTGCCATATACATTATGTACAGGAGGCAGGTTGAAATTTCCGGCGGCAGTACTTCTGGTATGATGATGAAAAAAATATGGACACAGGGAAAGGATGATTAAGTTTCACAACACTGTTAACGCACGTAGCTATCTGTTTTATGCTCGCGCATAAGATCGCATGGCAATATGTTTAATTGATCGAACAGTGGCCTGCCGAATGTATTGGTTCTCAAGCGCGTCGTGATTCTTAATGACCGCTTTTGTATAACCAAATGGAGCACAACAGAGTGAAGCTTCAATGCAGCCGGGCCCCGTCACTGTATGTGTAGATGTTAAAGTGCTGGGCCCCATCACTGTAGTCACTACCTATCGGAAAACGAGAGCCTTCTATGCGAGCCTTGACCGAAATAGAGAGTAATCAGCCTTGTGCTTTTTTAAGAAGTCTTAACGCCCGACCGTTGAATTCCTCTATATTGTTCAGTTCATTGTGCTCAAATATCCAATTCCCGCGATGTCATTTGTTTTTATTATATATTCGTCAGCTCACCGTTCTCTCTGTGCCCGCTCTCACTTCGCTTTGGGCAAGGTTGGCGAGCTGGGAGTTGATTGCCTCTGTGCATTTTGCACCGTGCTTCTTCTCAAGTTTTAGAACTCTGTTAGTGGCACATCAATGTGGTTACGGCATGATCGGCGCTGTTGCGCAAGTGCGGCAAGCAAGCGGTCTTCGAGGTCGCGCGGTGCACCACCACGTAAACCATAAAGGGCTTTGACGTGTTCGTTTGTATCGCCGACACTTGTGAGTGACTCTTGTCCAATAACCTTGATGGGTGTCATGGAGACGAGTGTCTCATTTCAGTAATCGCAAGCTGTTTGTGCGCAGGCGAGGGCACAAGCGGGTGCGAGAGAGAAAATTTGGGTGCTTTTGCTCCTTGAATGTGTGACTTTGCCTAGTGTGATGGTTGGGGTCGGGCATGAAATATAAGGTAGCTTGCCCATGCCGTCGCCCAAGTTATCCACGTTGCGGACGTTGTTGAAGGGAGAGACTTTTTCTCATCGAGAACGAGGAATATGGGATTTATTTACAGTATGTACATGAGAACTTCGCAGTTCATCAATCTAACATGACTGAAAGAGGAATGCACACTGAGGAGCCGCCAACGCAACTTATATACACTCTGTCCTCCCTAGATCCCTAGGTGAGGGAAAACGGCCGTTCCACCTTCGACCAAGGGGAGCGTCCAAAGTCATCGTCGTCGACCCGCTTTTGAGGGGTAGGGTTTACACACTCACTTCCGCACAGCGAACAACGCACAGCTGCATTCTCCCCAAAGACCACCCATACCCATCACCACAGAGCTGCCCGGCGTTTCCAAACGGCGCTCCCGACTTGTGCCCTTCAGCAGACGGCTGCCTCCCTCCTGCATGAGGACCACGGAGGAAACCTGCAGGTCTACGTTGACGGCTCGGTGATGCCGGACACAGGCTCGTCGACTGCGGCCTGCGTGGTGCCCGCCTTGCGGAAGAGCAGGCAGTGTCGCCTCCCCGACCATGCAACGTCAACAGCGGCAGAGGTAGCAGGCCTCCACCTGGCTGTGGACTTACTCGCAGAGGAGCTGCCAGCGACCCCAGTGACCATCTACTGCAACTTCAAGGCGGCACTTCTCAGCCTGCAGAGGCCAGAAAGGGCCAGCCTTGGGGTCGCCCTGCTCTCGACAAGGCTGATGGCACTCCAGGAGGCAGGCTGCTCAGTGTCCCTGCACTGGCTTTCAGCCTACGTAGGGATACCCTACAACGAGGAAACTGATGCACTGGCAAAGCGTGCCCACCACTGCGTGGTCCCGCCCAGCCTGGTAGTGACAGCCAATGATTTCAGAGGCCACGGGCTTCGACGCCATCTGCTGGCCTGCCATCCGGACAAGCGGATGTCCTTGGGCCGCCCTCCGCGATCACTTCCACAGCGCGGCCTCGCACGCAGGGAGACCTCCCTCCTTCTGCGACTGAGGATTGGCTGCTGTTGGACGGGTGCTCGCCGCCACCGGCACGGCATCATCGCCTCTCCAGCCTGCGCCTCCTGTGGGGAGCCCGAGACCCTGGAGCACCTCCTGCTGGCCTGCCCTGCTTACCTTCAGCAGCGTGGCCGCCTCCTGAAGGAGTTCCGAAGTCTAGGGTTCCCTTCTGCGCGGCAGGAAGACATCCTTTTCCCTGGTCGCAACGAGCTACCAGCCCTCCTAAGTGTCCTCGGGTACCTCGACTCGTCGGGGCTCTCGGCGAGACTCTAGGATTTTCTGCAAAGACGGATAGCCTCACGGCTATCCAGACCACTCTAGGCTACTCGACCTGCCCCAACCATCTGGCTCCTGTTGGATCACCGCCCCCTGGCCTTTCACCAGATTACCATTCCTGCCGGACTGCTCAGCCGATGCCATGGCGACACTTTAACCTCCTACTCTCCTATCTCCTTTGCTCCCACTATCCCCCCCACCCTTGTTGACGCTGAGCTGTGCTCCCGCAAGGGCTGCAGAAAATAGCGTCAACCTTTCCTTATCCCTTCAAGAACCACTTCTCTCTCCCTGAACACACCGAGGTGAGTGGGTTTCTTGCAGACAGGAGTCTTGACCTGAGCAGGCGCCTCTTGATCCAAGAACTGACCCCGTAGTCAGTGGCCTCCGCGTCTGTCCATTGACCGAAGACTTCTGGCGCCCGTGAGACCACAGCTGCAAAATATCTCTTTCCAGGAATTCCCCCGCACCAAATAAACCGTGGCGGCCACGGCGAATCCGCTAACAATACTTGGTCCGCCGACCGCGTTTAGTCATAGCGGCGCCAAGGAGGTGTTGATGCGGCACATCGTCGATCCCTAAAAAATGAGTCGCCGCAGCAGGTGGGGAAGGGTTCCAAGGTCGCTTCTGGGAAGCTCGCCTCCCTCGCAGCTGCGGCTGGATGGGAATATTTTGTAGGTCGGTACCCTTGCAGGCCGTTCGTAACACTAGGCACTACAGAGGAGAAGTTTCTTTGCTCGTTTTGTATATGCGTTTGTCCCTAAGCGTGTCGGCATTGCGGTGTGAGGTCGTGTGCCTGTGTGTTGATGTCGTGCATCGCGCACAAGTCTTCCTCGCGCGTCTCCATGGATGTTGCTGGCGTAGTGCAATGACGTGGACGATTTCGCGCACTGGCCACGCCCATGAGTGAGTTCGTTTACGCTCCGACGCTGGCTGCTGGCGCGGTGAACCAGGTGAAGCAGTGGGCACTGACGCCGCATGTCGTGATAGCTGTGTGTAAAGGTACGTCGTACGTACGCGAATCCCAGAAGCTAAACGTACGCGGGATCGACATTTTTCGCGCCTGCGGCGCTCGTGCTGAGTCAGTTATGCCGGATTATACCTTTCTCGCGCCTTACGGCGCTTTACCTTCAAAATAATATTACTGATTTTCACGGGGGAGCAGTAGGGGCCGAAGTAGAGACCGGGCCTCCTCTACTGGAGCAGTATCTTCCCTCGTGCCAGGCTTTTCGTGTGCAGATCTCCGCGACTTTTCAAAAGCATATTTTAATGGCCCCCTTTGAGTCATATAAACGTCCACAAAGAGCAGTACACGATAAGCATGGCACGAGCGAAAATACTGCTCCAGAAGAACAGGTCTGGTCTTTACTACGGCGCCTGCTGCTCCCCTGGGAAAATCAGTAATATGATATTGAAGGCAGGGCGCCGTAAGGCGCGAGAAATGTATCCGGCATGAGTGACTCAGGACGAGCGCCGCAGGCACGGAAAATAATGTCTGATGTTGCTTTATCTTCTAGAATTCGCGTACGTCCGACGTACCTTTAGACACACCGTTAAAGTTATCCGATTCATCGTGAATGTCACAGGTTCAGTGACTGCCTCGCGGCTATCACACGATTTCCTATATTCGACAAAAAAACGCAACAAGCTCGCCAGCAACATCCAAGGAGCACGAGGAATACTTGTGGACAATCAACACAGCATGCACGCCGCGCGCGAGAGACATCAAACTGCAAATGCCGGCACGCCTAGGGACAAACGCATACAAAACGAGCAAAGAAACTTCTCCTTATAGTACTTAGGGAAAGTCAGACATTTAAGAAGCAAAAGCCCTCAGATTTTCTCTCTCGCATTCGCTTGGACTTGCGCCAGCGCACAAACGGCTGGCGATTCTTGAAATGAGACACTCGTGTCATGGAGGACGATGCCGTTCTTGCTGACAGTAACGAAGGCCTCAGCTCTCGTCCTTCTACTTCATTTTGTGACGGCAGTTCTTAGCAACGAGGAATGGAGCCCTGCAGGCATCTGTTTTTAAGCGACGTGTCCTGTTAATTCTCTGCGGCATAAGTTCGCGTAAAAATTGTACTATATATATATTTTCCCTGATAGTCCCCTCACGTTATATTTGTGGTTGCATTATTTACGTGCAAATACGGTATGCGCGCCTAACAAGAAAAATAGCTTTCCAGCCAATAATAGTGATAAAGATTATATCACATTTATGTCAGAAACGCTCTTACAGCCTACGTACTCTACGTTACCACCTACGTTACCGCCTGCGTTACCACCTGCGTTGGTAAGCGAGAGAATCGAAGTTTTGTATATTGTACCACTGTGGCTGCGGTAGTGTTGAGCGCATTGTATATGCTCCGCATTGCGTGCGCTCCGCATTGTGTATACGTACATGCTCGCAGACATATTGCTGGTTGGAAAAGTTCAACTTTTGGAGTGTCCATTATGTCATGCAACCACGTTCAACCCAGTGTATGAGAGCATTAAAGAACCTTTATTTTCGCACCTGCGTGTCACTTTTGTAAATCAGAGATGCCTCCCACGAAACACGCAAGCAGCTATTTGATGTCTAAAAGATGTCTTGAACGGCTAATTCAAAAGTCTAGTAGCTGTCTTGATCAAGACATTTTGTAGCCATGGACGTCTAGAAGTACTTCAGTAAGCCCTGCTAACGTTACGCTAAAAGTTGGCTAATGGACAGCTTGACAAGAACTGAAGACTTTTATTAGACATTCCCTCAAGTTTTTGCGCCAGCTGTTACAGAAACACGAGGTTTTCCCACAGTTACAACTTATATTAAAGGAGGCACGGACATCAGAAAAAAAGTTTATATTGCCGGATAGAGTGATGCACAGGTAGTTTTTCCAGATGTGCACCATGGGAATAGTGTAGTACAGCCTCATTGGTCAATTAGTGCTTTTTGACTAACAGACTAACAAGCAGGGCAAAGTTCTGACTGGTGTTGCGGAAGTCGTGGAGCGCGGTAGTGCTGAACGGCTGAACACAAGCAGAAGCCTCGTATAAAAGTAAAGATGACGAAACCCCGCAGGGCAGAAAAGCCCATCCATCAAGAATCGTCGCGGGTCACACCTAAAAATATTCACATTGTTGACGAAAAACGAAGTGCAATGTATTTAACTTACCGGAAAAAGTGTTATTCGAACGTGCGACGTACAATGACGCACCGAGACGCAAAGGCGGCGAACGCAGATCCCGCCATTGTGGTAGTAAGCCGTCGGCGAAAACACACAATACAGTCGATGTCCCGAAGCACTGATGCAAAACACACAGCAAACAGCATCATCACAGCTAAATGACTCCAGTTAATATCCAGTATAAATGTACAGAACGGCTTAGAATGACGCACATCTGGCGTAACGAACCCACAACCCAGACCAAGACATTGCGGCGGCAGTGGCCGTTTTTTTCAAACTTCCTGCCTCCCAGTGTTTCCAGCAAGGAATAAGATGTCTGACAAATTTGGAGCGTGCCTACTTGACTGCCACCGAAGTGATCGCAGCGCGGTGGCTGTGTGACACCGGCGTTTCGCTCCTGCTGCTGTCAGTACGTGCTGCGCGAGCATAGAAGAATGGTTTCCAGGCGTCGTGTGCGCGCCCCTTATGGAAAACAATAACACGCTCTTGATTGTTGAAATTCTGGTGTGAAATTATTTAACATTAAAACCAACTTAATATGTTAATAATAATATTTGGGGTTTTACGTGCAAAAACCACTTTCTGATTATGAGGCACGCCGTAGTGGAGGACTCCGGAAATTTTGACCACCTGGGGTTCTTTAAGGTGCACCTAAATCTAAGCACACGGGTGTTTTCGCATTTCGCCCCCATCGAAATGCGGCCGCCGTGGCCGGGATTCGATCCCGCGACCTCGTGCTCAGCAGCCCAACACCATAGCCACTGAGCAACCACGGCGGGTCAACTTAATATGTTGCTTCCAACGAGTTCGATTTGTCTGTGGCGTCTTTTATTTGCTAACGCTGACGGCCGACGGTAACCGCACTTTTAACACGTCGTTTGGCATTTTATGCACTTTTAGACAAAAAGATCTAAAAATGTTCTTGAGTTAGAGGTTCTGAATGTGTTTACCAAGATAGACTCTAGTGACACCAGTAGTGGGTTCTGCCGCAGATAAAATATATACTAGCATATTCCAAGTGCTGAGGTGATGTTTAGAAGAAATTCTATTTTCAGTCTTATCATAGACCAAGACGTCTATAGCCGTTTGTAGTCCTTTCAAGAGGTTTTTAAGAGGTTCTGTGTATCGTGGGTGTGCTACGCGCATGCTTCGTAGATAATGAACCAAACCATTATTGCGCGGGGTGGGTTGGCTCACTTTCATTTGATTCGCCCTCCCACATTAAAAATGCGAAGATACAATGGAATCTACAAATGCGAAGGATAAAGGGCAAAAAGTGCCACTGGAAACAAAGTTCACTGCACGTAACACAAAACCTCGCACTAAGATATTTAAATATACGTATAAGTCTCCAATAAATCTATGTATCTAAGGAAAAGTCACGGTATATAATGCGTCAAACAAGGCAAATAAACATGTTGGAGAATCACAGATTCACAGATCACAGAATCCTAAGGCCCGCCCCTCCTCCCTCCACTCTCCCCGATGTATCGTGCGCGGCGGAAGGCGGCGCGCTTCCTTCTCGCTTAGCTAACAAGCAAAGTGATTTGCAACGTCTTGCTAATATCTGTGGACAGGAAGGCAACAATTTAGGTTTGAAATTTAGTGTTAGAAGATCAGGTGTTATGGTATTCAATGAAAACAGTGAACAGACAGTGGAGGTACAGGGCCAAAAGATACCTCGGGTAACAGAATATAAATACCTTGGTATATGGATAAACGAAGGCAACGCATATATGGAAACACAGGAAAAAAACATAACAGTAAAGAGGAAGAGAAATGCAGCCATAATGAAGCACAGAGCGCTATGGGGATCCATTAGGTACAAGGTCCTCCGAGGTATGTGGAAAGGTGTAATGGTTCCAGGACTTACTTTTGGAAATGCGGTTGTTTGCTATAAATCAGGGGTACAATCAGGACTCGACGGGAACCAAAGGTCAGTGGGTCGCCTCGCATTGGGCACTCACCGGAAGACTACAAATGAAGCTGTGCAGGGTGATATGGGCTGGACTAGTTTTGAAGTGAGGGAAGCTCGCAGTAAAATTGAGTATGAAGAACGGCTGAGGAATATAGAAGAAAGTAAATGGGCTGGGAGAGTGTTCAGGTATCTGTACAGGAAAAACATTGATTCACAGTGGAGGAAAACAACTAGGAAGCTTACCAGCAAGTATGCGGCCTGTAGGGTGGACAACACAGCAACAAATAAGGTCAAGCGGGAAGTCAGAGAGGCTGAATTAATCTCATGGGTGGCGGTAGTGGAAAAGAAACCTGCCATGAGTAACTACTTAAGAGGAAAAAACGAGATCAGGAAAGAAACCATTTATGATAACTCAAAGGGAAGCTCACTACTTTTCGAAGCGAGATAGGGATGCCTTAGAACACGCACCTATAAAGCGAGATATAAGAAGGAAGAAGAAGCATGTGCTTGCTGCGGTAAAGCTAGGGAAACTAGCATGTTTTACTAGAATGTGAAGACGTCTACACAGCGGTCGATTTAGACACCACTGGCCTCCTTGAAGCCCTTGGGTTCAGAGGGAGCAGTGGTAAAGCAAACATGTCCGCAATAGACATTAGTAAGAGGCGACTGGAGGATTGGTGGAAGAAAAGTAGGGAAACGACAAAAGACGGAGACGTACAAAAGCACAGTTCGCACTAGGGAATCAGAAAATTTGGGCGTGGTAGTTCATAGCGTTTTTTTTTTTCATTGTTTAACCTAGGTAGGATATTAGGCAGTATAGTAGCAAGAACTTGGTGGCGCAACCCACCGCCCCGTTCCAAAGGGGACGCTCATAATATCCATCCATCCATCCATCCATCCATCCATCCATCCATTTCTCCCTTGCGCACACAAGACTGAGCCACCATCATCGGCTCACCCATGCCACCACCACCCTCCTACGTTTTCACTCGCACATACAACATGCGGCGCGCGGTCACGACGTTATCGCCCTTGGACATTTTACGGAACATGAGAGCGACGGCTACGGCAGGAATGCGCCTGGAGTTCCATATACAATAGAATACAATCTTTATTGTGCATAAAGAAAACAAAGTACATATAGCAGGCCTACCAAAGCCTCAGAGGGCTTGACTGGCAGTGCCTGACAGTCAGGTCACAGAAAATTGCACAGGTTTAATAGCGGAGTTAGCTATTAGCGGGTCGGAACAAAATGTTGAACAGTTATACAAAATGTTACATCAAACATCGAAAATTCTAAGTTGTTTCTTAATCCCACGTCTTGTGTTTGCTTCTAACACAGGCGTTGGCAATTTATTAAATATGTCTGGAACATAGTATTGCCGCGTTCTCCTTCCGTACTTTGTCGCAGTCTTGGGGATGACGTAGGGTTCCTTCGGTCTTAAGGAGCGGACAGGCGTATATCGTGTTTTAAAATCATTATTCCTGAAGTGTTTAATTACAACACTTTCGATAATCAGAGAAATGAAGTTTGGCAAATTCAACAACCTAAAGACGTCTACATCTTGCTTTGGACACAAATCGTGAGCCACTGTTACAGCAGTGAACGTAAAATTGAATTAATTCTTGAGCTCCACCGAAGAGTGCAATGGCCATACACAGTCAAGCCATAACATAGCACACTGTAGACTAAAGCATGCACAATAATTTTTCGAACGGAGATTGGCATAAGACATCGCATATTGTATAATACACAGGAGACCGCGCGCAGCCTTTTACAGATGTGGGATAATTGCGAGTTCCATAAAAGATCACAGTCGAAAAGCAATCCAAGATACTTAACAGAAGATGCATTTTTGACAGGTTGACATGTACATCCAAAACAGTCTGATGTGTGTAAGAATAATGATGTCGTAGGCAGGATTTTTTTCATGGGGTTATGGAAGCAGACAAGTCGCGTTTTAGAAGGGTTGATGCTTATTAAATTAGCCGCAAACCAGTCCATAGCTTTAGTTGCCTCATTCTGTAAGGAGCTGATTGCATCAGAGTAATTAGTTGCACAGGATACAAGAACAGTATCATCGGCATATTGATATATATAATTACCTACTACATTGGACAAATCATTGACATAAATGTTAAAAAGCAGGGGGCTTAATATTGAGCCCTGAGGGACTCCAGAATGAATACTGGTAAAAACACTTAAACTATTTCCCACCTTTACACACTGTCGTCTATCCTGCAGAAAGTTAGTTAATGAATTCAAGAATGACCCTCGAAGGCCTAGGAGAGACAGTTTCTTCAACAAAATCTCATGACAAACACTGTCAAATGCCTTAGAGGCATCCATAAAAAGGGCACATGCTACCCGGTTACGGTCTAGTGTCAAGTTTAAAAGATCAGAGAAAGCTTCTAACAGTGTTTGTGTACCCTTCCCCTGTACGAATCCATACTGATGTGGTGATAATACACTATGCTTATCTAGAAACTGTGTTACCGTAAAAGCCACATGTTTTTCTAATATTTGAGCTATACAGGGAATTATCGAAATAGGCCTGTAATTTTCAATACTATTGTGTGCACCTTGCTTGTGAAGCGGAATTACAATTGCGGTTTTCATATCAACTGGAATCGCACCACTTTCCAAAACAAAGTTTAGAAGGGATAGCAACACATGTTTAATTGCATCAAAATTTCTCTGAAGTTCACTGACAGAAATTTTATCGAAGCCAGGTGATTTGTTCGTCTTAAGATTGAAGACAATGGACCTTAATTCTTCAAGCGATAGTAAAGGAAGATATGCGGAATCTAGCAAGCTATCTGTTAAAGTACACACCGATGGTGGCCGTGTCCTCGATCCCGAGACACTTGAAAAGAACTGATTAAATAAGTTTGCCACAGTTTCGGCGTCTGCAGCAAAATAAGATGAAAGACGCTGTTTAGGCGTTGAAATGTTGCCGCCTCTAAGATTATTGATTAGGGACCATGTTTTCTTTATGTCAGATCGAGCTTCTTGAAATTTCTTTCTAAAATAAACGCGCTTCGCAAGTCTGATCATTGCATTCACCTTGTTTCTGGCACATTTATATCTTAAGCGCGTGTCGTTGCAGTTTGACGACCGCTTGGCCTTGGTCCACAACAAGTCTTTTTCCTTTATAGCGGCTAGGATTTCACTGGACATCCATTTCTGGCTCAGGTTACGTTGCCTGATTTTGACAACGCGTGTTGCCGCCTGCCTAAAAGCATCAAACGCAGCTACAAATTCGCGGTACATGTTTTCCGGTGGCACAGTGCATAAAAAATTATCCCAATCATTTTTCTGGACTAGTTTATCGAAAAGCCTTGGGTCAATTATACAAATTTGTTTGACAGAGTTAATAGCCTCCCATAACAAAGGATTCACAGTCTGTTTCAGTGAACAGCAGACAAAGTAGTGGTCAGAAAGCTTAACCTGTGCAATAGTAATTTTACTTCCAGATTATGGGCTCTAACATTTACATGATCAATGCAGGATGAAACAAAACGTTGAGATAGGAATTCTTCGCGAGTTGCTGCATGGATTGTCATTTCAATTCCCCATTTAGATAGTGTATCTAAATAATCAGCAACTATTCCTACTGTTGGACGTAACGTATCTATATTAATGTCACCTGTGAGGCAAATACAGTCAACGGTTCCTAAACGTGATAACACGGAGTCGAACTCAGCCAAAAAAAGACGCCTGTTACCACATGGGGGACGATATACAGAAAGCAAGGCCAATGAAAATCGAGGATTAGATAAGCGGAGAGTAACAGTTTCGGCGTGGTCGAAAGGCAAGTGTAGTTCGGAGACTGACCAAGTCTTTTTTACGAAGACAGCCACGCCTCCACCCTTCCGGACTGGACGAAAAAAGGAGAATGATTGATAGTCCGGTAGCGCGAAACGAGAAAACAGACTTGGCGAGATATTTATCTCAGTGAGTACGATGACATCAAAAAGCAGTGGAACAGAAGATAGAATGGCTACTAAATGGTCCCAGTGCTTACGAATGCTTCTGATGTTTACGTGAGTAACATGAAAAGCGTCGTTACCCGGATAACAAAAGAACCGCGAAACTTCTAAAAGGTCATTGCAAATCTTGAAAGTACTACCCATGACTAAATAATCCTCTCAATGTCCAATTTTCTATTAATTCGAATGAGTGGAGCGCCGTCTGCTTTCCTTGCAAACACCTTGCCATTTCTTGTCCAGACGTATTTGAAGGACATTTCCTTTGCTTTAGTGCGAGCTAGCCAGAACAGTTCACGATTAACCCGTGTGAGGTTGTCATTGAAATACAACCGTGGAAAATCATTATGAACTAATCCTGGCAAGTTTTTAGTGATCGAAGCCATTGTTCCTTCGCTTCAACGGAGCACATCTGGACAAGAATAGCTGGTGCAGTATTGTCCCTACTGGGTAGACGGTGGATAGCAGAGACTTGAGTTGCCGCAAAGTTAGGTACCTCAAGTTGTTGCGCAAGATCACTGAGGAAGGATTGCAAGTTTTCCTTTGGCTTGCTTGGAAATCCGTGGATCTCGAAATTCTTTCTCCTACTATACTGCTCCATTTCATTCATTTGCTCACTTGTTTTATCGATCAGGTCTGACTGGAACTCGACGGTAGAAGACAGCGAGTCAACCTTGGAACGTAATTCCGCCACCTCCGTCTGATTTTTGTTGACTTCGCCAATACCGAGTCATATTTTGTGAAAAGAAATTCTATTGAAGTCTGCACTACCTGTATCGCGTTCTCGATCTTTCCAACTGAGCCCTTAAATGTAAGAAGTTCCTGTACTTTTGTGGCGAGTATTTCTATGCTAGATGCAAGTCGGTCTAGTTTTTCATTTACAGCAATAAATTGCTGTGCAAACGATTCTTCTTTTGCTGTCTGTGTCAAGTCTCCTTGTGTGCTTTCTGCCGGTCGACATGTTTGGCACAACCAGGTTTCACGTTTAACTGCACTCATTTTTGCGTAGCTGTTTTCAACTACTGTAGAGCATCGTTTTCCAAGGTGCAAACCTTCTTGGCAAGCTGAACATGTTAAAAATTTTGCATCCAAAGGTAACGGCTTAGAGCAAGCAACACAATCAGAAGGCATTTCTGTGCAGTCAGTGGCAAAAACTTACAATGATAAAATAAGTAACAGCAAAAGGCTCACCTGCCGAAAGGCATGAAATGATTAGCTCCGGGAACGTATTTGCCGCTGACTGCAAAGAAGCCGAGCGATGCTGTTCCTTAAGTAGGCATTCCCAAGCGTCTGGGGTGCAGGCTAGGTGATGTGCTGACGAGAGGGTGATAGCTTGCGGACGAAAATTGCAGACGGAAACACGCTGTCTGCGCAGACCCTGCGCAGATCCAGGTTCACCGATGCCAGCGGCTGCACTGCCCGTGTCTCAGTGAAGCGTCCGATGACCGCATGCAGCACCTGCCGAAAGGCATGAAATGATTAGCTCCGAGAACGTAGTTGCCGCTGACGATATTCTTATATAATTGCTATCGCAATAATATAAGAATATCCGGCAACTGAAGCGTCCCATGGCCCATTACTTTCCGCAAAAGAAGTAACGAAATCGAACTTTCACCATGCGACAATTCGCTGCGCCGCAACAATGTGCGTTTTTGTGTGTGTGTGTGTGTGGGGGGGGGGGGGCACCGAAATGAAGAAACGCAAAGGAAAACATGTTGGCCACAATCCAATGCCTACTTTGGGCACCTAATGTGGCTACCGAAGGAATATCGAAGAAAACGTGAGACGTTTGGTCCACAGAGAACCATACGCATACTGCTCGGTATCCTACACCGGCGAGACAATTTAAGACTTTCCGGAGAGGTTGCGCTCAAGCGAACGGGTTGAAATACATCGAGTCCCCACAGTGATGGCGGCGAGCGACCATTGTTTCTTTTTCTCGTCTGCTAGTCAGAAGGCGTCCAAAACTCTGCCAGGCGAAAATCCACTCAGCCAGACAAAAGCGAACGCGCACCGAAGTGCGCCACGCGGTGGTCGGGACAACACGAGAAAAACGCATGCGCTCTGGCTGGCTCTGGCAGCCCGCGGGTAGCGAGAACAAGAAAATTGAAGAAGAGCTCAATGTGTACTCGCTAATAAAAGTCAACGTAAAAAAATAAATAAGAACGTAGTTACCTTTTGTGACTTTAGTGTCTTGACATGGATGCTTTGGCGCAGGTGAAAAAATTTTGATTTTTTTCTGTGACATGACGATGCTAATGAACCACCACAACGCTTCGTCTCATCGGACCTCGATGCGTGCTTTGTCAACGTGTCTGATAGTGTGTTGATTTGGCTTGTCTCGTTGTATGTTCCGATGTGGGACTTTAGAAAAGTCAATGCAGCTTTGGCGTCAAATGTATATAACATTAAATCCACAAGGTTCTGGAATTGAAAATCTGAAGCACGACTTTAGAAATGTCAGTGCAACTTTCGCATCAAAGGTTTATGAGAACTTTATACCCATAATGTTTCGGAATTTAAATCCATGCGCTCCGTAGATTCCGCGGCCTCCGCGAGGTGCCGCTACGAGCCCGCACGCCATCAAAACGCCCTTGAAACTTCTTGCTAGGATGGGGCTCCTTGCTTTATGTGACTCCCGGTGCATGGGCGTTGCCACGAAATCCAGCCCGAGTTCGCAATGTACGCTCTGAGATGTCTTTTCGAGCTTGAAAAAGACATTCTAGACAAGATCCAGAATGATTTCCGGCGCCGGGGGTTTTTTTGGTCGGCGGTGCATGGAGAGCAAGAAAAAATGGGGGGGGGGGGTGAATACCCCCCCGGCTACGCCCCTGCAGGGAGAATACCTAGTTAATTTACTGTTTCATTATCTATCATTTTACAAAATTCCAATTTACGTTAATTTCTTATTTATTAATTTACAAAATTCCAATTAAGTCGATTAAAATCTATTTCCTTCTGGCTCGCTTTCTTTTCAAAGACACGTTTTCCTACAACCGCCGGCTCTTCGGCCAATCCCCCACAGTGGGTACGCGCCATGGATGCAAGCAAGGAAGCAAGGCTGACGTGGATCGAGGTATGGAGCGGCGGAACACCACTGGAAGAGAACAAGCCAGAGGGGCGCCCGAAGACTTGGCGGAAAGGGGGCGAACCGGTGCCATCGGAACCGAAGACCTGAGCCAATGCCTTTCCTGAGCAGGAGAACACCAGTGGCATTGCACCAGTCTGGCTTTATCATCCACGCCCCGCAGCTGTGCCCGCTGTCTCTGGCAAAGGCTCGCTCCGAGGACATCGGCCCTGTCCTACGCTACGGGAACAACCTCGCCGGCGGCAACGCTCAACAAGCCAGGTCTACTCTACGAAGACAAACCCTCAGCAGAGATGCCAGTAGCCCACCGGGCCATACGAAAGGACTACCCCGAAGCAGACATATAAGTGCCCCATGCCACTTCACTTATTGGGACACTTAGCGTTAAGTGAGAACTGGATGGTTGAAGAACTCGTGAAAGATATTAGCGGGAAAGGAAGACACCAAATTCAAAGTGTAACCAGTTATGCGGGTTTATGTAGGTTTGATGTGCACTTATGTATTTTGTGGTAATGTTATAAATGTGTTTTGTGTGCCTTTAGCTGTATTCATGTCTCGTGAGCCGGGAACCGTGACACGTTGATTGCGCGTCTCGCCTGACTTGCATCTCGTCGTCTGCGCCAGCGTGCCTACGCAGAGTCGCAATTACCCTGGCGGCGCCCTTGCGGTTGCCGATTTCAATGCATGGGCGAGTTGTTTACATTAACGCTATGGTTGCGAACTCGCCTTTTGCTAGCAAAATACACAGCGGATATGAATACAGCCTGCCACCGCTGCAACGCCGCTGAAAAGTCCAGTTCCTATGTCGTCCTGGAACGCACGAATCTCCAACCCAAGGCTTCGTGAGAGGCAGACGACGACAATGCGCTGGCACTCGCGTTGGGCACTCTAGTTGGGATTTCACAAACCCAGCGATCAACCCGACTGGAATACAGTGGGGCTCTTTTTTATTATTTTTTTACCCAGACTTTGTGCAGGCTCGTGTAGTCGAGTGTAGTGCCGGTCAGAGGCTATGTGACGTTGTGTACTGCGCTTGGCTCGCTGGGCTGTAGCCAATCAGAGCGCACAGCGCGTCGTCTTCCGCATCAGCAGACGAAAGGCGCCCGACTCCGCACTTCTCGTGACTGTGAACTTACTGGCTGCGTATATCCACTTGCCTGAAACTAAACGCCAATGTACTACGAGTTTCCTTTCATCAACAAATATAGACAAACTGCAGCGAAATACATCGCGAATGCGCAGTGCACGAAGACAACTTCTCAATTCGAATAATACAGCGCGTAGTCTCAAACAGCGCGCACCATTTGTGAGTAAAATTATTTTATCTTCTTGGAAGATTAGTTCACCCGCGTAAGTTTCTTTAGGTTTTTTCACCGCGTAGTTTTTCTCATCGCGCGTGCGCGCTGCGCCAGCCATTGTGAACATGGAGTGCGGTGCGCCGTAGGTTCTTTTATGTGTTTGCACGCACGCAGTCTTGTCCATACTTTGAGTACGCAAGTATATGCCAGGACGTATATAAATTCCACTTGCAAGACAACAGGTCCTTGGCCTCGTTTTATTGACTTCCGTTTCCGAAAACACATATTTTCGCATAACTTGGTATGATTCACGCTCAGAAAATGAACAAAAGTGAAAAATGCATGACATGTACATGACTACTAAACAACACAAAAGTTCACAGACAGTGAAAAAAAAAAAACTCGCGAAAACGCGAAAGGAAGGTCGTTTTCATGTACACACATATAAAAAAAGATTTTATATAATGGCCGAAAGACCAAAGCGTAGAAGAGCTTCTGATATGCTCACCGAGATATTGCACAAAACTGGACGACCTGTATGACATAGTCATGACAACTAAAAAAAAAGGAAAAGTCACTGGTAATGTAACAAACAATGACACGGAACATACCTAAAATATAGAATAAAATGCTAAGATTGTCTTATTGACAGTCATACAAAAAAAAAGCAAGAATTTCAATAGTGTATGAAATGCGTGACACGTTTATTACTACTGAACAAAATTAAAAAGTCATGGCAGAACAAAAGTAACGTTGTACTAAAAACGGAAATACACATTATCACATTATTTTGCACTTGGCCACAAAGTGAGTAACGGTGGCAAGGGATAGCAGAAGGTAGTCAGCTTTTACAGCAGCACATAGAAAACATTTGCGGAAAGGCCTATTCCTCAATCAAAGACCAGGTGAAATAGGTGAACAACACGACTTTTCTTTCACCCCAAATGCAATGCTTAGCAGTAAAATCACGTCACTTAAGGTGAGTGAACTGCTGGGCTAGTTGGTTATCGGACATAATAAGCGAGTTTTGCGCCAAAACCACACAAACAAGAAAACACCCGTGTTGTCTCCTTTCTTGTGTGTGTGGTGTTGGCGCAAAACTCGTTTGTTATGTCACTTAAGGCACTACGTCATGCCTCATGGGCACTCCTTTATGTAATAAACACGAACTGCAAAAATCTGCAGACAGGACGCTTGCAATGCTCATGCTTTCAAGAAGAAAAAAAAAAGCGTATCATGCCTACACATGAAGGTTGTTCGCGCACTTTTCCTATCGGCAGTTACTGAGATGATACATAAACACGAACAGTAATTTTTCAGCTGTTAGTACGTGTGTAGAACGGTGGCACACAGAAAAAGCACTGAGAGCGGAATAGAAAGCTGGGCGAGTTACTGAAGTTGCAGAATGAGACTTAACACGTCTTCTTAACACGTACGTCTCAAAGACTTATGATACTGTCGTTCGGCAATGAACGCGGTTTCGGGAGAGCACGCACACTTTTCCTTTGTATCACAAATCCACTGGGCGACCGCCAATGACGAACACGAACAAAAGAGGCAAACAAAGCTATTCGCTCTAAACAAGGCTAGTTAGCAAGCACAAAATGCAGAGAGTTGCTTTCCTAAGATGAGTTTTCACGCTCGAGCCTCAAATTTTGTCAAAAGGAATGCGCTGAATATTCAAGGTTTCGTAATCACGTTTTCGCACGCAGCCTCGCATGCCTGCGAATTCAAGCCTGTTAACGTACAATACGATTAAGTGCACCAAATACGACCGTGTACTGCTTATATAAACAAAGTACACGTCACGTAGGAGTACATATATACTATGCGAGACTCGCAACTACCTCGTATAGTCGTGTGGAGAATGTTGGTCTGAAATTCTTCCTCCCAATTCGATGAATCCATGTCTTTCTTAACCCGTAGCTCTTACCGGACGGTGTTGAGAAGAGGTTCTTGTTTTTCTGAAACTATAGTGGCATACGAAGGCGTACCAGGTTATAGTGATAAAAAATGCCGTGAAGCGACGTCCCACTTACCACAAAACTTAGTTCAAGGCGTTCGCAAACCGAACAACACCGAGTAGCAACGGCTCCAACATGCACTCCTCGCCACTCCGTAGACACTTCTCAAGCGAAAATGGCGCTGAAGCGCGACTGTAAGCAAACGAAGCCGGCGCGAGGGCCCACGTGATGCCATTAGGCCAATAGCGACGCGGCGTCTGCCTCTGCCAGTGAGCGCGAGAAGGAGGCAGCATTATTCAAAGCGTGGCGCTACTTTACGAAGTTTAAGAGGTTTTAATGCCACCGAAGCGGCGGAGTTTCCGAGGCTGGGTAGCGCCGCTTCCTGTCAAAATACGTTTCGCGCACAGTATCTACACACGTCTACCCCAACTAGCACGGAACCTTACGCCCATTCTATCGCCAACGTGTCAATAAGTGAATGGGCGCATACTTGAATATATGCACACCATATACACACAATAAATGACGGACTACCCCGATAGCGCACTAATGGTCGAAACTGAGTGTTTTGTGACGGTCCACAAGAGTAAGCGAGTTACTGGCGACAATACCTCTTTGCTGGGTATTTCGATGTACACAACGACTGGGTTTAAAGCCTTGCGCGGAGCAAGATCACACCCGCGAGCGATTAGGCAGAAATAATCAGATAGTAACCGCAACAAGGAAATAGTAAATTTCCTTGGTGCGGTTACTATCTGATTATGGATGTGAATGTGACAAGCCGCTGCTTCAAAATATTTGCCAAGTAAAGAACGAAGAGCAAAAGACTAATCCTGACTCAATTCATGGGCAGGAAGTTTGGATAGCTTAGAATACACATTAAGCCTCGCTTTTAAGACAAGCACTATATACGCTGCTCTCGTCGTTTGGGCATAGTTTAAGCAGCTTCCAAAGCCCTTTTGCATGTCATATGAAGCTTTGGCCAAAGTTTCGTGTCGTCCACCCAGTCACCGCCTTAGCGATAACTCCCGAAACAGAGATTTGCTAAGGCGCAACGGCGTCATACACACCCATTGTAAACGCGGAGGCAACAGAGGCACTTGAGGCAAGCAATGCACGCGTCACCACGTGATCAAACATGGCAGCGCCCAAGGGATCGCCGCGAAGAGGGTCAATATCAGCGCCGACTGTATCAGACAAAATGGCGCCACGCGTTGGCAACGCCAGCCTGCTCGTTTGTCGACTGCTGCCTACACTCATCGAAACTGCAGTGTAGAAAGCATTGGCATAGCCAAGGGGGGGGGGGGGTCGAACCCCCTTTTTCCCAAGGTACAGTGGCTAGAATAGCCACTGTACCCAAGGAAAGAGTTTCAGGAAGTGGGCTCCGAAAGAACGACACGGATGAAAGGGAAATTCTGAAGGGGGAGGAGGAGGTTGTCATGGGGCGCTGAGCCGTGCTCCCTCAAGGGCTGCAGAAGATAGCACCAACTTTTCCTTTTCACATCGAACCACTTTTCCCTCTTATGTCACCGGACCTATAACTTAAAGGGACACTAAAGGTTAATATTAAGTCAACGTGGACCTTTCAAATAGCGTCCCAGAAACCTCGAAACGCTTGTTTCCTGCGAAGAAGAGACCTATATTGAGGGAAAATGCGTTCTGAAGCGTCCGCGTATCTCTGGCGCAGCTCAAATCGCCCGCCCTCCGATCGAGGAGCGGTGACGTCATGGTCTCATAGTGACGTTTCGCCATCGGTGAGTAAAACGGCGCCCGGAGATGGCGCTACGGCTTTTTTGCGCAAAACGCAAACGTGCGGCCAGAAACAGAGCCGACAGCCGCGCGAAAGCGGAACTATGGTGGCTAGCGAAAGGGAAAGCGCGCGGCGATAAGCTGGTTCTTTATTTTGTGGCGACACACTCCGCGCATACTTCTGCACACCCTCCGTCTTCTTATCATCTGGCCCGGCATAACACAGCTGCACGCTGGACTGCATGGTCGATAAAACATAGCGCCACCGCCACGTCACCCGAGGTATGCGTCACCGACGGTGGCTATAAAAACAGGCTGCCTGGCTGAGAAAGACCGCCTTCTACCTTCCGCTATACTGTGACGAACGTAGCGTTGGTATGCCCGTCCGCTGCCATCGTTAGTCGAATAAAGAAGGGTTACGTTTTTATGTTGGGATTCGTCCTTCGACAGACACGACATCCCACATCTGGTGACCCGGACAACGAACAACAACGCATCGCCATGGACGAACAAGACGCCCTTCAACGACAGCTGGAACTTCTCAACAGACAGCTTCTCACGCAGCAAGAGGTGATCCAGAAGCAACAGCTTCAGGATTGGCACGACCACCTCAATGGTTCCGTGCAGCAGCATCCTGCCGGCTCCGTCGAGGACGTCACAACCCCGGCAGATGGCATCCCGCACGCTGCCCCGCACGGCGTCTGGCGTGTCGCTGTCAAGCTTCCGCCGTTTTGGGCCGACTCGCCCGAGGTATGGTTCGCCCAAGTCGAGGCCCAGTTCTCCCTCGCGCACATCACACAAGACCGGACCCGCTATGATTATGTCGTCGCCCACCTCGCTGCCCGCTACGCCAGCGAGGTCCGGGATATCCTTGCCAACCCACCAACGGCCAACCTTTACGAACACCTCCAGACGGAACTCATTCGCCGCCTGTCACTCCCTAAAGACCAGAAGGTGCGACAGCTTCAGTCCGCAGAACTTGCCGAGCGCAAGCCTTCGCAGCTCCTCCGCCACATGCGTGCTCTCGCGGGCAACATGGAAGTCCAGGATTCCTTACTGCGAGCACTTTGGCTTCAACGACTTCCACCGCACGTCCAGGCAATTCTGCAGGCTCCAGCTTACGCTACCTCTCGACCAACTCGCCGAGATCGCTGATCGCGTTATCGAGATCTCTTTGCCGCCGTTGTCGCCCACCGTCCAGGCTGTCGCCGCACCGCTGAACACCATAGAGCTTGCGCGGCGTATCGACGATATCAACCGACAGCTAAGCTCCATTCAACGAGGCCTGGATCAACACTTGCCGACGCGCCACTCGCAAAGCCGTGGCCAGAACACTATCCCGTCGCAGCAGCCTGGTGACGACGACCGGTGCTACTACCATAGACGCTTCGGGGACAGAGCACGGCTATGTCGACCAGCCTGCTCCGCTAGAAATCAGGGAAACGCCAACGGCAGCTCGTAGCCTCGGCTGCGAGCTGCCGACCTGGAGGCCGTCGCATCTTCGTCACCGACCAAATTACAAAGCAGCGGTTCCATGTCGACAGCGGTTCCGACATTTGCTGCCACCCGCGAGCCCACCTTCAAGGTCCCCGTCCTTCTACGTCTTTCGAGCTCAGCGTGGCAAACCGGTCCACTATCATAACTTACGTCTCGCTCCGCCTGCACGTCCAGCTTAAGAACCTACGCCGTGACCTTCATTGGAATTTTGTCATCGCCGACGTCACAGAGCCAATCATCGGCTCAGACTTTTTGGCGCGCTACAACCTCCTTCCGTACTGCCGCCACAACCGTCTCATCGACGCGACAACGGGACATTCTGCGCCAGGACAGCGAACGACTACCCACCAGCTGTTACGTTTCGCCTACGACGCGCGGTAAAGCCGGCGCGGATGCAACGGACGCCGGGGCTTCGTTCAAAGCGGCAGACATTTTGGCCCGTTCGGCGCCGCCGCTACGCCTCCCTGCCAAGCGCGTCCAGGCATGTTCTAATGCCACGTGTCTTCATGTGCGTGTGTGTGTGTATGTGCATGTTGGTGCCCACGCTTGTCGAAGCGCGGCAGCCGGGGAGAGGAGCTCCCCCCCCAACTGTGAAGCGAGGGGTCTGACCGGCGCCGACACGACGTATGAGCCACCTTCTCTTCCCATTGTGCCCCAGCGGCGCCGGCACGACGGCTGCGCCACCTTATCCCATTGTGCCCGAGCGGCACAGTCACGTGCTCGTCTATAGAGGGGTTCCTTCTTGCCCTCAACTGCGAGAGTATAAAAGCAGCTGCCCCCGGACGCCAAGAAAGGGCTCCGATTTCTTCTGTTGAGTAACGTGCTCTCCCGTCTCTCTACTTCGGTAGACCTGACCGCCAACTCTTTGCGATGTTAGAATAAACAAGTTGTTTTGTTGTTACCAGTCGACTCGTGCTTTGCCGGGACCTTCGGATGCTTCCAGTTGTACCCCAGGCCGCCAGGCCAACGCTACCCTTGGGGCTTGCGACCCAGGTGCAACAACGGGCGTCAGCGCCGAGTTCCCAACAACTCGTACCAGCGGTGCGATTCCAATAACTGTCTGCCAGCGGTGAGATCGCGACAAGGGAGGCCAGCAGCGAAGATATGCAGTTGACTGTATGCTGAGCAGCTCAACGACCATCCGGGAGCAGTGCAACGAGCCCTGTGTGATGACTGGTTGCCTGCAGCGGAACGACTGCGCTGAATTCTTGGCTGCGAGGTTTGGTGAGTGCGGGACTTTCTTCTTCTGAGTTTTGCCAGGCTTTTGTTAGTGTCAGAAACAGAGCTGGTAATTGTGGTTGTCGTTGCTGCCGGGTTAGTTGCGGCAAGACAATAATAGGCAGTAGAGAAAGCAGCATTCAGAGCAGCCATGGATTTGGAGTCGTTGCGCAAACCGAAATTGCTGGAGCTTGCAAGAGAGTTGGGTCTGGATGTCTCAGACAAACTCAGAAAACCAGAACTGCTAAAGGCTATTCTTGAGTTAGAAGCTGAGGATGACGAGCTGTCGGAATGCCTTGAGACCATTGAGGAGAGGGCAAAAAGACATGAGCGCGAACTTAAAGAGCAAAAAGAGAGACAGGAGCGCGAACTTAGAGAGCAAAAAGAGAGACAGGAGCGCGAACTTAAAGAGCAGAAAGAAAAAGAAGAGCGCGAACACGCTTTGGAAATGAAGCGTCTCGAGGTAGAGATGGAACGCGCTCGTAATGGAAGACAGGCACACGGTGCAGGAGAACGCGTATTGTTCAAAATGACTGACCTGATGCGGCCGTTTAAGCTTGGAGAGGACATTGGTTTGTTCCTGGTTAACTTTGAGCGAACGTGCGAGAAGCAGGGGTTCTCTCGGGAAACGTGGCCACAGCGCTTGCTCACTTTGTTACCCGGCGAGGCGGCCGACGTAGTCGCTCGCTTGAATAGAGAGGAGGCAGAGGATTTCGACAAAGTGAAATCGAGTCTGCTAAAGAAGTACAGGCTGTCAGCGGAGGCGTTCCGTCGGAAGTTTCGGGAAAATGAGAAAGTCAAAAGTGAGTCATATACAGAGTTTGCGTACAGGCTTATGTCAAACATGCAGGAGTGGCTCAAAGAAGAGAAAGCGTTTGGTGACCACGATAAAGTTCTGCAGTGTTTCGGGCTAGAACAGTTTTATAGTCGGTTACCGGAGAACGTGCGGTACTGGGTCTTGGATAGGCCAGACGTTAGTACAGTGGCTAAAGCCGCTGAGCTAGCCGAGGAGTTTGTGACGCGTCGGGCTCGCGGAGCTAAGGACGGTCAAAAGGGTGAATTTGGCTCGAAGTTTGAGAGGCCGAAGTTCACGCCCATGAGAGAAAGGGGCGACACGCGTAGTGCGGATGAAAGGAGACGGCGGAGACGGCGGCAAAACGAACGAAAGGAGACGGCGGCAACCGAAGCCGAACGCAGAAAGCGGTTCGAGACGAGGCAAGCGCGCGTTTGTTATACGTGCCAGAAGCCGGGTCACTTTTCGGCGCAGTGTCCGGAAACAAAACCAAAAGTTGTGTTTTTGTCAATATGCAGCACTGACGAGAACATGAAGCTTCTCGAGCCTTACATGCGAGACCTCCTCGTGAACGGGAAAGAGTGCCGAGTGCTTCGCGATTCCGCAGCTACGATGGATGTAGTTCACCCCTCCTACGTAGAACCCAATATGTTCACGGGCGAGTGTGCATGGATCAAGCAAGCCGTGGAAGCTCATAGCGTGTGTCTGCCGGTAGCAAAGGTGCTTATCGAAGGACCTTTCGGAGCGCTTGAGACGGAGGCCGCAGTGTCATCTATGCTGCCTCCCCAGTACCCGTACCTATTTTCGAACAGGTCCGATCACCTCCTGCGCGAGAAGGGGCTTTTGTTTGGTGAGGCTAGCGTTCAGGCCTTAACCAGATCGAAGGTTCGGGAGCTCGCTGCAAAGGCGGTAGTTGCGGGGCCGACGTTATCAAACAATGAAAAAGGGTCAGAGGCGCAGCAGGCCGATATTCAGAGCACGCCCGAACTGAATAAAATTGAGCCTGTAGCGTTGAAGGCGCCAGATACTGGAGAGGAAATGCCCGATAAGGGAAAGTTAGAAGAGCTATCTGCAGATTTGCTCATCGCGCCTACGTCAGACGGACTTAATAGGTTGCTAAAAGTCATCCGGTCGGCTTTGATAGCCGAGCAAAAGAAGGATGGCAGCCTAGAAAATGTACGCTGCATTGTCAAGGAAGGTATCGCCAAGAAAAATGCTCGTTTTGTGGAAAGAGGTGGAGTCCTGTACCGGAAGTATCTAGACCGCAGAGGAGTGGAGTTCGATCAGCTGATCGTGCCTCAATGCTATCGTCAGGATCTGTTGCGCTTGTCGCACGGGGGTTCGTGGTCCGGACACCTAGGAGTTAAGAAAACTAAGGACCGTCTCTTGCAAGAGTACTATTGGCCAGGGTGTTTTCGGGACGCAGACCACCTCGTGAGGTCATGTGACACCTGTCAGCGGGTGGGCAAACCAGGGGACAAATCGAGGGAGCCGTTGAAGTTGGTACCTATCATTACGGAGCCTTTTAGACGGCTCGTTATTGATACAGTGGGACCTCTGCCGGTAACAGCCACGGGGTACAGACACATTTTGACTGTGATCTGCCCAGCGACAAAGTTCCCTGAAGCAGTGCCGCTTAAAGAACTCAGCTCAGTTGAGATAGTCAATGCACTACTGTCCATATTTGCGCGAGTTGGTTTTCCTGCGGAAATCCAATCAGATCAGGGCACAGTGTTTACTAGCGCTTTGACGACAACTTTTCTCGAAAGGTGTGGGGTAAAGCTGTTACACAGCTCAGTGTACCACCCACAGTCGAATTCCGTTGAGAAGCTCCACTCCGTCATGAAGCGCGTGTTGAGAGCATTGTGTTTTGAACATCAAACTGACTGGGAGCTGTGTCTGCCTGGGGTGATGTTTGCATTACGGACCGCGCCGCATGCGGCTACGGGGTTTTCGCCAGCCGAGCTGGTGTACGGTCGCTCGCTGCGATCTCCGCTTCGCATGCTTCGAGAATCGTGGGAAGGCAGGGGCGACGACCCAGTCGTGGTGGAGTACGTGCTTAAGCTCCTCGAACGCTTAAGAAGGGCACAGGAGTTGTCAGGTGAAGCAATGGCAAAGGCCCAGCAGAGGGCCAAGGTTTATTATGATCGGACAGCCAGGGCCCGTCGTTTTGAGGTGGGCGATGAGGTCATGATATTGCGCACATCGCTAAACAACAAACTAGACGTGCAGTGGGAGGGCCCAGCACGAATTGTTCAGAAACTGTCGGACGTTAACTACGTGGTGAGTCTGCCAGGAAAGCGGAAAGCACAGCAAGTTTACCACTGTAATCTGCTCAAACCTTATAGACAAAGGGAAGCAGTGGTGTGCATGATGGTAAACGTTCCTGAAGAGCTTCCGGTCGAGCTTCCGGGACTAGGCTCAGTGAGGAACAGGGAAGACACCGGTCAAGTCATTAGTGACCTTATCAGTAAAGCACCGCTGTCGCCTGAGCAGAAAACCGAACTACACCAGCTCTTACAAGAGTTTCAAGGTCTGTTCTCTGAGAGGCCTGGTAGGACATCTGTCCTTACTCATGACATAGAACTTACCTCCCCAGAGCCAGTACGATCCAAGGCGTATCGGGTGTCACCCCGCAAGAACGATATTATGGAGGCTGAGGTAAATAAAATGCTACAGCTCGGTGTTATTGAGGCAGGTGAGAGTGATTATACCTCCCCTTTGATTTTAGTTGAGGTACCGGGCAAGGAACCTCGTCCTTGCGTCGACTACCGCAGGCTTAATTCCATCACTAAGGATCAAATTTATCCGATCCCTAACATCGAGGAGCGCCTTGAGAAAGTTAGTAGCGCTCAGTTTATTTCCACCCTAGATCTTGTCAGGGGTTATTGGCAGGTTCCACTTACAGAAGAGGCTAGTAGGTATGCGGCGTTCATTTCACCAATGGGAACATTCCGTCCTAAAGTGTTGAGTTTTGGTTTGAAGAACGCGCCATACTGCTTTTCAAGCCTCATGGATAAAGTGTTGCGGGGACAGCAAGAATTCGCTTTACCGTATCTAGACGACGTAGCGATATTCTCCGCATCCTGGTCTGAGCATTTGGCACACTTGCGGGCAGTGCTAACCCGCCTGCGCGAAGCGGGCTTGACAACCAAGGCTCCCAAGTGCCAGTTAGCACAGGCCGAGGTTGTCTACCTCGGTCACGTGATTGGTCAGGGTCGTCGCCGCCCCTCTGAAATAAAGGTGGCCGCTGTGCGAGACTTCCCGCAACCGCGCACGAAGACCGATATTCGGTCGTTCTTAGGTGTCGCCGGCTACTATCAGAGGTACATCCCCAGGTACTCTGATATCGCGGCTCCCCTGACGGATGCTCTAAGAAAAAACAGAGCCCCAAACAGTCGTCTGGGACGAGACAAAGGCAAAAGCTTTTAGCGCCCTAAAGAGTGCCCTAACAAGCCAGCCTGTGCTACGATCGCCCGACTACACAAAAGGGTTCGTTGTTCAGTGCGATGCTAGTGAGCGAGGCATGGGCGTTGTACTGTGCCAACGGGAAAATGGAGAAGTAGAACACCCCGTCCTGTATGCTAGTCGTAAGCTGACCAGTCGTGAGCAGGCGTATAGCGCCACCGAGAAAGAGTGTGCGTGTCTCGTGTGGGCCGTTCAGAAATTGTCATGCTATCTAGCCGGCTCAAGGTTTATCATTGAGATGGATCACTGCCCTCTCCAATGGCTGCAGACCATCTCTCCCAAAAATGGCCGCCTCCTGCGCTGGAGCCTCGCTTTGCAACAATATTCCTTTGAGGTGCGTTACAAAAAGGGGAGTCTCAACGGTAACGCCGATGGCTTAAGTCGAAGCCCTAACGTAGGAATCAGCCTCAAAATTGTTTGTTACTGATGTTTTTCTTCCTGAGGCAGGATTTTTAACATATTGCTTTTGTTTAGTGTTTCAAAGTGATGATGTGCTTTCTAGTGGAATTTTCCAATTTGTGGACGCGTTCTGAGTGCTGCTAGACTACTGTAAGGAACTAGGCAGTGGTATAAAAGGGGAAAGAGCCTGGCAGGGCTTAGTGAGGGTTGTGCCGTGCTTGCTGACTGAGCGGTTGAGTTTCAGCGTAGTTCTAACGCTTGCCGGGAACGAGAACAAAAATGTGAACTCTCCCGAAGTCACTTTGCAGTGTCCTGTGCGAACCTGAACGAGAGAACGAGGCCTTCTCTGTGCGCTGCGCTCAAGAAACGTCGAGGGACGCCCGACTTCGGTTATGAGCATCATCGAGCGACATCCCTCCGGACAGCGGATGCAGTCCCCTGACCATCGGGATCTCCTTCCCCCGGCGGGGCGGTCTGTTACGTTTCGCCTACGACGCGCGGTAAAGCCGGCGCGGATGCAACGGACGCCGGGGCTTCGTTCAAAGCGGCAGACATTTTGGCCCGTTCGGCGCCGCCGCTACGCCTCCCTGCCAAGCGCGTCCAGGCATGTTCTAATGCCACGTGTCTTCATGTGCGTGTGTGTGTGTATGTGCATGTTGGTGCCCACGCTTGTCGAAGCGCGGCAGCCGGGGAGAGGAGCTCCCCCCCCCAACTGTGAAGCGAGGGGTCTGACCGGCGCCGACACGACGTATGAGCCACCTTCTCTTCCCATTGTGCCCCAGCGGCGCCGGCACGACGGCTGCGCCACCTTATCCCATTGTGCCCGAGCGGCACAGTCACGTGCTCGTCTATAGAGGGGTTCCTTCTTGCCCTCAACTGCGAGAGTATAAAAGCAGCTGCCCCCAGACGCCAAGAAAGGGCTCCGATTTCTTCTGTTGAGTAACGTGCTCTCCCGTCTCTCTACTTCGGTAGACCTGACCGCCAACTCTTTGCGATGTTAGAATAAACAAGTTGTTTTGTTGTTACCAGTCGACTCATGCTTTGCCGGGACCTTCGGATGCTTCCAGTTGTACCCCAGGCCGCCAGGCCAACGCTACCCTTGGGGCTTGCGACCCAGGTGCAACAACGGGCGTCAGCGCCGAGTTCCCAACAACTCGTACCAGCGGTGCGATTCCAACACAGCCAAGCATCAAAGTGCTCAGCGTCGAACATAATTCAATGTACCACGCCATCCTGCCGAATTTCCCGGTTTGACGCGCCCCAGCGGGTTGCCACGTGACGTGCAGCACACCACCTTGCACTACATCCGGACCACCCCAGGCCCCCCGGTTTTCTGTCGCGCCCGTCGCCTTGCCCCGGACCGCATGCGCATAGCCAAAGCAGAGTTCGCAGCCATGCTCCAGGAGGGAATCGCCCGCCCCTCCGACGATCCATGGGCCTCGCCACTTCACCTCGTCCCTAAGAAGACCGAAGGCTGGCGGCCCTGTGGGACAACCTTGCCCTCAACGCCCGCACAATTGCGGACAGGTACCCCGTTCACCACATACAGGACTTCGCCCATCGCATTTCCGGCTGCCACGTTTTTTCCGTGCTAGACTTGGTCAAGGCCTACACGCAGATACCCATCAATCCGCACGGTCGCCGTCCCGAAAACTGCAATTATTACTCCTTTCGGCTTGTTCGAGTTTCCCTTCATGAGCTTTGGCCTGAGGAACGCTGCACAAACCTTTCAACGCTTCATCGACGAAGTCGTCCGCGGCCTCGACTTCTGCTTCGTCTATCTTGACGACATATTGGTCTTTTCCCGCAACGCCGACGAACACCACTGCTTTTCGTTTGCTTTTCCAACGCCTCGATGACCACGGCCTTCTCGTCAATGTCCCAAAGAGCACGCTCGGTGCTTCAGTCGTCAAATTCCTCGGCCATGAAGTTTCTTCAGAGGGAACGCGACCCTTACCTGAACGCATCTCAGACATGCAAAATTACCCTCAACCAACCACCGCTAAAGACCTTCGCCGTTTCCTCGGCATGCTGAACTTTTACAGGCGTTTCTTGCCACACGCAGCCGAGTACCAGGCTCCCCTCCATGATGCCTTGGCTGGCCTATGAGGAAACCAACCCGTCACGTGGACACCGGCTTTAACGGAACTTTTCGAAAAATGCAAAGCTACTCTTTGCACCGCCAGACTTCTCTCCCACCCTGTGCCAGACGCTCCCTTGGGGCTCTTCACGGACGCCTCTAGCATCGCCGTAGGCACCGCCCTTATGCAGCACGTAGACAACACCTGGCATCCCTTGGCGTTCTTCTCCAAGAAACTCTCAGCTCGCAAAACGACCCCTTCTGCGGCCAGTCCCACCGATGAAACCATGACCCCCGCGCCGTCGAGTTCGCCAGCTTACTACAGAGAACTTCTGGCGATATACGAAGCAGTTCAGCACTTTCGCCACATTCTCGAAGTACAACACTGCACTATCTTCACAGACCATAAACCTCTGACCTACGCCTTCTCTCAGCGCCGCGACAAACTCCCGCCGGTCCAGCAGAACCAGCTCTCGTTCATCGCCCAGTTTACCGCCGACATCCAACATGTCAGCGGGAAGGACAACGTGGTCGCCGACGCGCTTTCACGTGTGGCAGCTATTAGCCCTTCGCAGATAACAGCTGATGTCCTCGCCGAGGCTCAGACTACGGACGCTGAACTGCAGGAGCTTCTTAAGGGCGGGTCCTCGCTACAGCTGCAGCAAGTCTCCATACCTGAATCGACAAAGACTATCTACTGCGACATATCAACAGCAAGAAGCAGGCCTTACGTGCCCCTTTCCCATCGCCATGGCCTCTTTAACCAGCTACATAATCTCAGCCATCCCGGCATACGCGCCTCTGCACGCCTCGTGGCTGACCGCTATGTCTGGCCCTCCATGCAGCGGGATTGCCGCACCTGGGCGCGCTCCTGCATTAAATGCCAGCGCGCTAAAGTCACCAGGCATGTCACTTCACCACTCGGCGCATTCCCCCAGGCCTCTGGTCGGTTTCAACACGTCCACCTTGACATCATAGGGCCCTTGCCTCCAGCTAGACGCTATCGCTACTGCCTCACCGCCATCGATCGGTACACTCGATGGCCTGAGGCATGGCCCCTCGAGGGAATCACTGCGGAAGACGTCGCCTCGGCCTTCTTCGCCGGCTGGATTGCCCGCTTCGGGCCCCGTCGCCGCGTCGCCACCGACCAAGGACGACAGTTCGAATCGCACCTTTTCCGGCTACTCGGGCTGACCATCGGGTTCGAACGCTCGCGGACCACCAGCTACCACCCATGCGCCAACGGGATGATCGAACGTTTCCACCGACAGTTCAAAGCAGCCATGATGCGCCACCCGGACTCAACCTGGCCTGAAGCCATCCCAGCCGTCACCCTAGGTCTTCGCGCCGCCTTCAAGCCCGACATTCAGGCTACACCCGCAAAGCTCGCCTACGGGGAACCCCTCCGCCTCCCAGGCGAATTTCTCGCTGCACCGCCATCCACCACCGCGACGTCAGATCCCACCGATTTCATCGCCCGGCTCCGACGCACTATCGCTGCCCTCAGCCCGTCACCTGCAGCTCACCACTGTAAGACCGGCCCCTTCGTCTTCAAGGATCTGGCAACGTGCTCACACACTTTTCTTCGCGACGACACCGTCCGCCGGCCTTTACAGCCACCTTACAGCGGACCCTACCCAGTTCTCCGTCGCGACGGCAGAACCTTCACCCTGCGCATTAACGGGAACGCCGTCCGCGTCTCTATCGACCGGCTGAAGCCGGCCTACACAGATTCCGCCGAACCAGGGAATACCAGTACACCCACAGACGTCCATCCACGACGGCCAACATCGCAGCCTGCTTCTGTCACTACACGTAGCGGACGTCGCGTACGCTGCCCATATTTTTTCAAGCCCTGAGGGCTCTCCACTCCGCGGGGGGGGGGGGGGGGGGTGATGTGGCGACACACTCTGCGCATACTTCTGCGCACCCTCCGTCTTCTTATCATCTGGCCCGGCATAACACAGCTGCACGCTGGACTGCATGGTCGATAAAATATAGCGCCACCGCCACGTCACCCGAGGTATGCGTCACCGACGGTGGCTATAAAAACAGGCTGCCTGGCTGAGAAAGACCGCCTTCTACCTTCCGCTACTGTGACGAACGTAGCGTTGGTATGCCCGTCCGTTGCCATCGTTAGTCGAATAAAGAAGCGTTACGTTATGTTGGGATTCGTCCTTCGTCAGACACGACATCCCACAATTTTACGACGCCAACAACAACGCTCGTTGGAAAGGACGGCCCTGACAACGACACATTGGCTCGCGCTGCCGACGTCGTTGCGTTCTACTACGACGGCAGTGTGCTTTGAAAGGCACTCCACACGACTTCAGTAAGTCGGTTTTGAACTCATAATCCTCTGGACGAAGGTGCAGCGAGCACACTATGCGATTTTTCGGCTCTTTGCCAACTCGCTGTGGCAGAGGTACGGCATTTAACCACTTCGAACGGAGAGGTTTACTCGTTGGCACACAGTGATAAGTGTCGCTGGATTCGCCGTTGCAACTGCCCTTGGCCAAGTTCCGCGGACCGCTCGCGCATCCCACGGCACCGCATGGACGTGCCATTCTCGCTGCACGTTCCAAATGCAAGTTTCGCAAGTCAGCAGAACCAGTGCAGCACGACGCGATAACGAAACGACTGAAACTCCAAAGCGCGCGCGGCGCAGAGTCCAGCGCACGGAGTCGAGCTAAAACGAAACCTTTCGACCACCCATACTACTGAAGGGTAATGTCAAAATGTTATTTTTTCTTAGAATCGAACAGAAAGACACGTAGCATTTTCTTCCGTCTTATAACCTAATGAAATTGTTTTTAATACGAGTATAGTTGAGTACTAGTGACATAAATTATGAGGAGTGCCTTCGTCATCGGGTTAGTACCGGAATGTCGCTGGGGGGTTCTCAAATCGTGTCTTGCATCTACCTCAATTTCTCGGTTACTAAAGCTCTGTTCGTGATTGTATTGACGCCTTAGATGTTCTAGAGCATTGCTTTGTCACTTATATTTAGCTTGACTTCATAGTAACCTTTAGTGTCCCTTTAGGTACACTCTAGTTTCGTTGCTGCTATGGAAGCCACGTTTTTCCTGGTTGAGTATTTGCGTCTGCTGAAGAACAAGCTACTATTGAGTGCGCATGTATAAGCAGCTGGCACAATTTGTAGCGATGAAGAGGTTGACGACGGTGGCGATCAAGTGGGTACGTGCCGTATGTTGAAGCGGCGTCCTTCTCCCGACCTGGATAGTGAGCAGCTTTTCCTTTTAAACGAATTGTGTAAGCGAAAGAAAAACAATGTTTATGAAGCTCCTAAGCCGCAGGCGCTGGTGGGTACGCCCTATTAAAACATCACTAAAACTGGCGTGCGACATTGCTCCGCAGATCTACCAACGCGCGGTAAAACAGGAAAGCGCCTATATTGACGGCGCTTTGTTTCGTCACACATTGCCCATCCCACATCGCGCTGATCGCTGCGACTCAGCGACCGTGCGACCAACTTGTTGGAATACAGTCGCGGAGAGCCCACCATATGGCTCTTTATTCTATGAGCCCACGACGTCGCGGCTGTCGCTGACTGCGTCATGGGAAACAGCCTATTCCTAATTCAGTGTTTTCACAGATAGTTTCCGCTGTCATCGAGCGATGTGTGTTCATGTTTACCTGTGCGCGCGTGACACCGTGCTGGTTAATTTCGTTAAAACACGTTGACGGGCTGGTTTGTTTGAATCCATGATAGTCCTGTACAAGGACGTAGAAAGAAGCAGACACACAAAGACAGCGCTGTCTCCCTGTGTCTGTTCCTTTCTACGTCCTCTTTGGGTCACGCTTACATATTCTATCATTGTTAATTAGTAAGCAGATGTTTACAACATTACACGGCCGATAAAACTGCCTTTACTTCGTACAGCTATCTACTAATTTGCTATCGCAATCGCCGTGCTTAGCCTTCCGGGCGGAACTGCGAATTTATTCATCCTCTTTCATTTTCATCAACTTATCATTTCCTTATTTCAATTAAGTACAAGTAATTTCCGCTGTGTTGTCCTTGGCGTCCTTGTTTGTTGGCTTCTTATTCTATGATTAATACATATCGGGCCCCTAGGATAACCTCCTTTCTTCTCGATATATATATATTGTCACGTGGTGGCGACGTTGAACACAGTAGAAATACTGTGAAGGACAAAACTAACTTTTATTGGGCGGACCTGTGCCCACAAAAACGGGCAACACTTACAGCACAACGATAGCGGCGACCACGGTCGGCAATCGTCGAAAATCTGATCAGCGGGTCCAGCGTGTCGGCTTTTATACAGCAGTCATCGAATGTTCCAGACTAATCGTTGGGACCCGCGTGCCTTCTACAAAGTTCTACACCATTCGCGTCACGCGACGAAACCAGATAACACAAGGTTTGGCGACAACAGACAGCGGATAGAAGCATCGATAACTTTCCAGAAACTTCGGATACATGCAGGCGCGTCCCGCGCTGTGCGATAAGATTTGTTAAGCGGCGAAACGTGGTCGCCCGATAAATATAAGTACACGTATATATATATATATATATATATATATATATATATATATATATATATATATATATATATATATATATATATATATATATTGTGTGTGTGTGTGTGTGTGTGTGTGTGTGTGTGTGTGTGTGTGTAAAAAGAGAGAGGTGAAGGAATGGTCGTTGTCGGAGGACCCCCCCCCCCCCCCCCCCCCCCCAAGTTCTGACTCCGCGCATCTCCGGTAGGATGAAACTTGGATATGAGCTCCAAATTATGGAGAAAAAGTGTAAGAAGAAAACTAGAAAACGCGTTTCTGGTGGCCTTTTTGCCCGTTTTCTTGGCCACTCGATCCACTCGGCTGTTTTCGAGTGCTCGAGTCGCTGTTTCGTAACCTCAACGGCTTTTCAGTTACAGTAGCACACTAGGGCTCTTTTTCTTTTTACCTACACTGGCTACACGAGCGTAAATAGTGTCATCATCATCATCATCAGCCTGGTTACGCCCACTGCTGGGCAAAGGCCTCCCATACTTCTCCAACTACCCCGGTCATGTACTAATTGTGGCCATGTTGTCCCTGCAAACTCCCACCTATCTTTCTGCCGCCCCCTGCTACGCTTCCCTTCCCTTGGAATCCAGTCCGTAACTCTTAATGACCATCGGTTATATCTTCCCTCCTCATTACATGTTCTGCCAATGCTCATTACTTTTCTTGATTTCAACTAAGGTGTCATTAACCCGCGTTTGTTCCCTCACCCCAATCTGCTCTTTTCTTATCCCTTAACGTTACACCCATCATTCTTCTTTCCATAGCTCGTTGCGTCGTCCTCAATTTCAGCAGAACTCTTTTCGTCAGCCTCCAGGTTTCTGCCCCATACGTGAGTACTGGTCGGACACAGCTGTTATACACTTTTCTCTTGAGGGATAGTGGCAACCTGCTGTTCATGATCTGAGAATGCCTGCCAAACGCGCCCCAGCCCATTCTTATTCTTCTGGTTATTTCAGTCTCATGATCCGAATCTGTGGTCACTGCCTGCTCTAAGTAGATGTATTCCCTTACCACTTCCAGTGCCTTGCTACCTACCGTAAACTGCTGTTCTCTTCCGAGACTGTTAAACATTAATTTAGTTTTGTGCAGATTAATTTTCAGGCCCACCCTTCTGGTTTGCCTCTCCAGGTCAGTGAGCATGCATTGCAATTGGTCTCCTGAGTTACTAATGGCGTTTTTCACTGGTCGATCTGGAGCGGCCGCCGAAATCCTGGAGCGAGCGCTCGGGTTGAGTTCCAATCAGTCGGCCGAAGTGAACGGACGTGTCGTCGGCGCGCTCCGCAACCACCGAGACCTTCACCGACCGCCCTTGACCGCCCTTGCCCGGGCCGCTTTCGCCGGGAGTCGTATGGGAAGCGGCTTTCTCGCCGTTTCCCACCGACCGGGGGAGGCCGCCAGGGGGCCGGCGAGTGCGAACGAGCTTCGCATCGGCTCTGTACAAACACGGTGATTTCGTTCGGATTTCCAACCACGCAGTGCCCATCTTTTCACTACACCGTTCGTCAAGTATGGAGGCCCAAGTGATCGGAGAGACCATCGACCCAAAGGACTATGATCCCAGGGACTGGAATCATATCCTGAGCCTACCCACCCGTGAGAAAGGAACACCGAAAATCCAGGACCAGGCGAACGCCGCCACCGGCTCGCGACCTGCGGATTCCGTACACCAAGCGTCCCAGCTGCGCGCGACGCGTCTCGCGGCCCAAAGGTCGCAACGCCAGCCGCGTTTGCCTGAGGATACCTACAAGATAGTGTTTCGTTCAACCGGGGGACTTGCCTTAACCGACCTTCAACCGCGCCAGCTTCGCCTGGCCCTGCTAACTGCAGCCAATGACCTCCAAGCACCAGACGCCACCAGCTTGATTATCCACCCCCTCAACAATACCTGCACGATGAGTACCCCGCATAAAGCCGACGCGCTACGCCTGGTCGCCATCCAGCAACTCTCCATCCGAACCCAAGTCTACGCCGTCACCGCCTACATCGCACCCCCGGATAGTGCAGCAAGAGGAGTAATTACTAACGCCTACTGGGAAGAAACCCCAGCACAGATTCTGGACGACCTCATCACGGGCAACCCTAGCATCCCCATCATTGATGCACGCCGCATGGGACAGACCCGTTCGATCCTTATCACCTTCCGGACGGGTCCGGTGCCCCGAACCATCTCCTACGGAGGCGGGCTCCACAGCTGCAGTCTGTACAGAGGACACCTGGACGCTTGCACAAACTGTAGAAAACCATGGCATCGCGCAGATGTGTGTACCCTTCAGCGTACGCACAACTGTTCAAGATGCGGTATCCCGCACCCCCGAGAGGACACCCCGACATGCACCCCAGCCTGCATACTCTGTGGAGGCGCCCACATGACCGGTACTAAAAGCTGCAAAGCGAGGGGACGCCGCTCACCGCCCGCGTCACGACAACAGCACATCTCCCGCACACCGGAACGAGACGCGGACCGCTCCAGCGTCCGTCGCTCCAGCACGTCTCGCTCATCGTCTCGTCGCCGCAAGGACCAACAGCCTCCACAGCTTTCCTGGGCGGACAGAGTAGCAGACAAAAGACTGAACGTTCCCAGCAAGGCTTCAATCCCCCCGCCCACACAGGAGGACCCCCGTGACCGGGAGCTCCAGGCCCTGCGAGAGGAGGTGAGTCGTCTTAGCTCTCTCATCAAGACTCCCACCTGTACCCCTCTACCGCTTCCGCCAATCGTCCCTCCCACCCAACCCACGCCGCTACCCCAAACACCCAGTGAAAACATGGAACAATCTGACTCCCAAACCGCCACCTCACCCCCACCCAAGAAAAAACGCACAACAGAGCACCCACCCGTCACCCAGACCGACCTTCAATCTCTAGAGGCCCGCATGGACGCTAAACTCGCCGAAATGGACGCGCGTCTAGAGGCAAAATTCACTCAGCTCACCGACCACCTATCTCAACGCTTTGAACAACAAATTGAAACGGCATTTACGCGCATGGTACACACCCTTGAGATGGGCCTTGCACGGTACGACACCCGCCTCCAAACAATCGAGCAGGCCCTTCCCTCGCTGCAGCTGCCCAATCGCCCCTATCAATCCCGCCCACCTACCCCACAGAACTCCCTACCCAACCCACCTATACTCACCCCACCCAAGCTACAGTATGGCGGGGCTACCACCTAATTCTTTATCAATTCTGCAATGGAACTGCCGCCGCTTCCGGGGCAAGCGCGCATCCCTCCAACTCCTCCTCCCCACACTTCCCACACCGCACATCCTCCTCCTTCAGGACACACATGCCCCTGCCACACTTCCCAGTTACACATCCGCGCACTCGGACGCAACGAATACACCCAGGGCTTCCACACTCATACATCGCTCCATTACACACCAAACGCATCAGATCACCTCAGAGACGCCCTGCGTGATCACAGAAATCATACAACATACACACTCCACACCATCTACTTTTATTGCAAACATATACCACTGTTGCGTTTCGCCTGCGACGCGCGGTTTTGCCGGCGCGACTGCGGCGGGGCGGCAGACATTTTGGCCCGTTCGGCGTCGCCGCAACGCTCCCGCTGCTGCGTTTCGCCTGCGACGCGCGGTTTTGCCGGCGCGACTGCGGCGGGGCGGCAGACATTTTGGCCCGTTCGGCGTCGCCGCAACGCTCCCCGCCAGGCGTTTCCAGGCGTTTCCAGGCATGTTCCGATGCCACGTGTCTTCATGTGCGTGTGTGAGTGTATGTGCCATTGTGCCCGAACGGCGGCGATGCGACAGCAGGGGGTCACCCTCTCCTTCCAGTCATTGTGCCCGACCAGAGGCGCTCCGAGAGCCGAAGTTACCTTCTCCTCCCAGTCTTTGTGCCCGACCGGCGGCAGTGTGCGTCACCTTAGCCCATTGTACAATCACGTGCTCGTCTATTGAGGGGTTCCTTCTTGCCCTCAACTGCGAGAGTATAAAAACAGCTGCCCCCGGACGCCAAAAGGAGGGCTCCGATTTCTTCTGTTGAGTAAAGTGCTCTCCCGTCTCTCTACTTCGGTCAACCTGACCGCCAACTCTTTGCGATGTTAAAATAAACAAGTTGTTTTGTTGTTACCAGTCGACTCATGCTTTGCCGGGACCTTCGGATGCTTCCAGTTGTACCCCAGGCCGCCAGGCCAACGCTACCCTTGGGGCTTGCGACCCAGGTACAACCACGGGCGTCAGCGCCGAGTTCCCAACAACCGATGCCATCGGTGGGATCCAAATACCACCCACCGTCTCATCCGATGGCTTCATTGGAAACGCTACTGCGAGATCTCCATCGTATTGCAGGCAAGCATCCATTGATAATCGGAGGGGACTTCAACAGTCAGCATACTGACTGGGGCTACCGCACCACCACGGCACGAGGACGACGACTCTGGTCCTTGGTACAAGAGCTCCGCCTCACAATACACAACTTTAACACCCCCACGAGAATTGGCAACAGTGTCAGCGCGGACACCAGCCCGGACTTGACACTGAGCCGCAACGTTGCGGGTATTACGTGGAACGCAACATATCACACATTAGGGAGCGATCATTACATCCTCTACGTTACAGTACCCTACAAACAAAGAACGACCCCTCACCTAACACACAAACTCACAAACTGGGATGCAGTCCGCGCTGCACGGGCGGCCCTTCCTGACGCTTCCATTACAAACATCGACCAGTGGGTGGCATCACTCATGAACGATGTCTCCGCACACACTCGAACCCTTGACACCACACCAGATACGCCCACCCTCGACACTCACCTGGCGCACCTATGGGAGGCCCATCATAGCATCCTAGAGCGCTGGAAAGGGCAAAAGCTCAACCGGACCCTTAAAAAGCGGCTAGCTGCACTGCAAACAAAAATTACTGAACACTCTGAGGAGCTCTGCCGATCCAACTGGGGACAGACTTGCGATAGTATGGCTGGCAATCTGTCTCCAAGCGCAGTTGGCAACTCTTCCGTCACTTAATTGACCCCACGCAATCTAAAACAGCCACACAACATCACGTCACAAGCCTTATACACAAGACCAACCTTTCTCCCGACGCACTCATCGACATACTTAGGAACACACACACAACTCCCGGTACCTCAAACCCCCTGCCCCCCTATGCAGGCACGCCGAATGCCAATCTCGACGCGGAGATTACGGAAGCAGAAGTCAGAGCGGCCCTCCTAACTCTCCGCTCTAATTCCACTCCAGGAGTTGACCGTATCTCCAATAGCATGCTCCGCAATTTGGACGATCGGTCGATTGCCCAGCTCACGGAGTACTTCAACACATGCTGGCAGGAGGGCACCCTTCCGCAATCCTGGCGTCACGCCAAAATCTTATTCATACCCAAGCCCCACAAACCCCTTACACCTGCAAATCTTCGCCCCATCTCCCTAACCTCATGCCTGGGCAAGCTTTTGGAGCATGTCGCACTCGCCCGACTCACACAACACATGTCGGAGCACGACCTCTACCCGCACAGCATGGTGGGCTTCCGTCCCCACCTGTCGGCACAGGAAGCCATGCTCCAGTTCACACAGGATATTTTCGACCCTCTCATACCGGGCCACACAAAAGCCGTCCTCGCCTTGGATCTCTCCAAGGCCTTTGATCGCGTAGACCATCGAGCGATAATGGCGGCGCTCTCCCCCTTGAACATAGGTGAACGTATGTACACCTATATTCAAGCATTCCTTACTAACCGCACAGCCGAAATTCACTTCGGTCCCCACACATCCCGCCCATACACCCTTAGTGGGATTGGCACCCCCCAGGGATCTGTCCTCTCACCTTTTCTCTTCAATGTCACTCTCATTCCCCTTGCCCGCAAACTACAAAACATCCCTCACCTTCGGCACACACTCTATGCTGATGATATCACTCTATGGACTACCCATGGCAGTGATGGAGACATAGAGAACACTCTGCAGTCGGCAGCTACCCTCACCCAAACACATGCACGGAGTATCGGACTCTCATGCTCTCCGGAGAAGTCGGAACTACTCATACTTCGCCCCACAACCCGAAACTGCCCCACCACCCCTATAACCGTGACACTGTAAAACCGGTACATCCCTGAGGTACACACTCTCCGGGTACTGGGCCTCCACATCCAAAATGACGGGAAAAACACTCTCACCATCCACAAACTCAAGCGGACGGTGGTGTCGATATCCCACCTAATCCGCCGAGTTTCTGCACGCCACCGGGGTATGAGGGAGCATGACTTATGTCGTCTCATTCACGCCTTCGTCCTCAGCCGCTTTCTCTTCACGCTCCCCTACCTTAAACTCCAGGGCAGAGAAATCTCCACCCTGGATGCCATGATCCGAACAGCATTTAAGACAGCACTACACCTACCCCTAAATACCTCCACCGAGAAACTCCTCCAGCTAGGCCTACATAACACGATAGGTGAGCTTATTGAGGCCCACAGACAGACACAATACATACGTCTCGCGAGAACCACCACCTGCAGACACATACTACACACCCTCGGTATCAGGATACCAGCCACGGATCCCACACAGCTCCAGGTGCCCCACCACATTCACCGCGAACTTCTCATTAAACCTCTCCCTAAAAACATGCACCCCACCTACCATGAACCCCGCCGCAGAGCTCGCGCACGGGCGCTCCACAAACACTATGGCACGGAACCGGATGCTGTGTGGGTGGATGCCGCATGCACAGGTGAGGACGCGGTTGTTGCCATCACGAACCCCTCCCTACAACCGATTACCACCCTTCACATATCCCCAACTGCCACTTCGGAGGAGGCTGAAGAGGCTGCCATTGCCCTAGCTATTACGCGCACGGAGGCCGGGTATATATTATCAGACTCTAAAACTGCGATACTAAATTTTGCTCGCGGGAGAGTTCACGTCCCTGCATTTCGCATACTGAACTCTCTCGCTGCATACCCGCCCCGCCACATGGAGCTCATATGGGTGCCTGCCCACTCTGGGAATCCTGGAAACGAGGCTGTCAACGCTTTAGCCCGAGGTTTTCTCAACCGGGCAACGGCGGCCTCCGATCCAGGGTTCTCACGGGAGCGCATGCATTCATTCACTGAATTGACGCAAGCCTGCAAAACTGAGCATCGGCTCTACCCCCCACCCCATCCCTCCCTCGACAATTATCACCAGACACATTGGAGGCGGCTCCAAACACGCACCTTACCCTCCCCTTATATACGCTCGCGCTATCACCACGTCCACACCGACCCCTCCTGTACCCTCTGCCACCACCCCAAAGCCACTCTCGATCACATTCTTTTCCTCTGCCCGGCGGATCCTCCCCCGCGGGGCCTGGAGCACCTTACTACTTGGGAGGCTTGGGAGACCCTACTGCGCTCCGAGGACCCGGCCAAGCAAGCCATCGCCACAGGCCGGGCTGCCAGCGTCATGAGCCTCCGGGACATGAACGTTTGAGTGCAGTGGGGCCGTGCGGGGGCCCAAGGACCTGCGTGTCCGCAACTCCCCTGTGTGCAATAAAGTTATCACCACCACCACCACGCTCGGGTTTCAGGAATCCGAATCGGCCAGCGGAGCGCAAAAACGCTCCGCGGCGGATCACACAGGAAGTCTGTGTACACGTCGCACGAACCGGTTCTGAAAACCACGACGTGCTGAAAACCATGCCCTACTTCCGTTCTGTACGTTTCCACGGCAACCAAACTCGCCGTCCCCCGTGTGTAATTTGACCGTGGCAGTCGCATAGCCCGTCATTTCCATGTCGCGCCAGCAGGGATTGTGCATGGACAACGTGCATAGAAGTCTTCGTACAGCACCTGCGTCACTTCGTAACCGCTGTCGTCGGCGCTCTCGTCACTAAACGCGAGCGCTGCAGCAGCACCGAACGCAGCCATCTTGCGAAGCAACACAATGTTGTGCGCACCATAGAGTTTCCTACAAAATTTTGTAGGAAACTCTATGGTGCGCACCAACCGGGTACCGATTTCGCTTGAAGCCGAAAGTGACGCGAACTATTTCCGCCCGAATCCGCGCCTCGGCGGCGGAGCAAGTCAGAGCGATCCGGCGCGGAGCGAGTTGATCCGAAACGACCAGTGGAACGCGCGAACCCGCTCCAGATCGACCAGTGAAATTCGGATTCGTTGCCACGGAGCAAGAAATCCTGCTCCGAATCGACCAGTGAAAAACGCCATAAGCAAGGCAATATCATCAGCGAATCTCAAGTTGCTAAAGTATTCTCCATCAACTTTTATCCACAATTCTTCCCACTCCAAGTCTCTGAATATACCTCCTGTAAACACGCTGTGACTAGCATTGGAGAGATCGTATCTCCCCGTCTGACGCCTTTCTTTTTTGGGATTTTGTTGCTTTCTTTATGGAGGACTACGGTGGCTGTGGAGCCGTTATAAATATCTTTCAGTATTTTTTACATATGGCCCATCTACACCCTGATTTCGTAATGCATCCATGACTGCTGAGGTTTTGACTGAATCAAACGCTTTTTCGTAAAAAATTAAGCTATATATAAGGGTTGGTTATATTCCGCACATTTCTCTATCTCCTGATTGATAGTGTGAATATGGTCTACTGCTGAGTAGCCCTTACGGAATCCTGCCTGGTCCTTTGGTTGACAGAAGTCTAAGGTGTTCCTGATTCTATTTGCGATTTGTAAATACTTTGTAGGCAACGGACAGTAAGCTGATAGGTCTATAATTTTTCAAGTCTTTGGTGCCCCCTTTCTTATGGATTAGGATTATGTTAGCTTTCTTCCAAGATTCCGGCACGCTCGAGGTTATGAGGCATTGTGTATATAGGGTGGCCAGTCTTCCTAGAACAATGTTCCCACCATCCTTCAACAAATCTGCTGTTACCTGATCCTCCCCACCTGCCTTCCCCCTTTGCATAACTCCCAAGGCGTTCTTTACTTCTTCCGGCGTTACTTGTGGAGTGTAGGAAGTCGCCATTCTTTTCTCTAGTCTAGCTCCGCCCACCTACACGAAACCATTTTTTTATAGCTGAACATTACGCTTCTACCAGTGCCCCGTTAAAAAAAGGGGGGGACGGTACAACTATCATCATCATAATCGGTGTTTTGATTTTTCGATTCAAAGGGGGAATGTGGCCGCAAACATCATCATCATTACACCAGCGTTGGCGCGCGGCATGCTGCGGCTAAAGCAGCTGTGTTCTGTGGTGCGGCCGTGACGTTTAAATTTCGGGAGCTGAAAAGCGCCTTGCGTGGAAACCGTTTTAACTTGGTTTGCTTGATGGTTTAACAAGCACAGCAAGACAGGCTTCTGCATGGATTTGGCTATGGAAGTTGCCATTAAGGGTAAGCTGTTCCCAGTGTCATTGAACACCTGACATTTTTGGTAACCACAAAAACGCTCTTACTCTGCTTTTCTTCCCCCCCCTTCTTTTTTACCGTTCTTTTGTTACTTTTTTTCTTTAGAACATTGAATCGCGGTGCTATGTATTCTTTGATGTAAGCTTCTTTTTCTTTCTTTTTTCTTGATAATTTCAAGTTTAGGGTGTTTAACGGGTGGTACCAGGCTTGCATGATTACGGGTTACAGCTTTTGGTGTCCCTGTTGCCCTTTTGATGTCTTGAAGGCGCTGCCAAATTATGCCTATACCAAATAATAACACGTTGTTTAATTGTACTTGCGCAAGTTCTCACTTCCCTCGGGGCATGTCAAAATACAGCTAGTTTAAACGAACACCCAGCAACGAAAAAAGCGCCCCGGGACTTGCACAACACCATTCAGAACCTTGCCCAAAAATGTATTCAGCAGAAAAAAAAATCCTCGTGCCACTAACTCCAAGGCTGTACATGTAAATCTACAAAAAACAAATCTTCCTGCGAGGATTTTCGATCTTGTTATTCTGTGTTTGTACATTGTACTGACTAATTTTCTCTGATGCTCTTTCTTACCTTCTGTTGTAGCTGTCACGCTCGGCTGGAACCCTGAGGACTTCGACAGCTCTGGTAATCAAACAGTGTTTGACGAGCTAAAGAAGTTAGCACCTCACTTTCTCACATCCAACACCTACGAGAAGTTGAAGGAGGTATGTCGCTGTGTGGGTGGGCTGCTTAATCTCCTTTATTCAGCTCACACATATAATAAATATTTGTTATGGTGCTCTGCGACCTCAGATGCCTTTGTGTCATAACATGTAATATAATCGATCAATTTAAGGGAAGACCATAGGTAGGTGAAATGTGAGATTCTCTTGGCATTCAGCAGCATTGATCTGCAGGTTCACAGCATGGTGCTCGGAGCACATAACAAAGAGCACCGTAACTGCAAGGATGTAAAATTATATTGCTTGTGACTTCGTACTGTTTGCTTAGTATTCATGCATTAAGCCAAGTAATACACCGAGTTGTGTGCCAGGCGAGTGCACAGGCATCAGAAGTACTAGCGCAAGGGCAACAGCAGTTACTTGAGATTGTCTTGGCATTCAGCAGCATTGATCTGCAGGTTCACAGCATGGTGCTCGGAGCACATAACAAAGAGCACCGTAACTGCAAGGATGTAAATTATATTGCTTGCGACTTCGTACTGTTTGCTTAGTATTCATGCATTAAGCCAAGTAATACACCGAGTTGTGTGCCAGGCGAGTGCACAGGCATCGGAAGTACTAGCGCAAGGGCAACAGCAGTTACTTGCTTGCCTGTAATGCCTGTATAGACAGTTGTCACCACAGGCATAGGGGCACTTAAGTAGCATGTTATGTAGACCACAGAATCTTGCCTGCTTACGCTTATGGTTGCGGAGGTAACCTCATACAGCGACCGATAATTATCAAAATGGGTGTCACAAGTTTAAGCTTCAGGTGACTTTGAACCTTTTCAAAGGTGCCCCACACTTACCCAGTTTTAATTATTTTACCCATGTTATTTTGTGTTTTAAAGGCTGAAGTTATTGCCACAACTGCAGAAGAACGATATCATCAAGCTTCTTATATGAGGACTGTGTGGAGAGACATTCGACAGTCTTGCCAAAGAAAAAATTATCCACTATTGCTGATCGACAAAAAAGTATGGAAATTAAACCATTTTCTTCTTAGCATAATGTGCATGGTAGTGCTACTTGCCTCTGCATAATGTAATGAGGGCATTAGCTTGAAAGAGTAATTTAATACGTAATAGTGTGAATTATTGAATCTATGCCTATATTCACTAGTGTTAGATATCTAGAGAAGCACATCACACTGATTGCTGCAATCTTGCCTTAAAGCAAGATTGCCAGGACAATGTGACAATATTATTCCAATCCCATTCCTTCTTGTGCTTCGTCAGTGGCCCAAGTGCTGCTTCACTCATATTCCCACATTGTCACTGGGATCAGCTTGGGTGCAGAAATGAGTAGAATCAAGTGAAAGGAATCCTTACATTATGCATATTGTCATCACTTCTCTTTAACATCGGCTTACGTAGAATGGTCCTAGACTTACAGAAAAACCGGGACCTTGGCTGCACCATATATACCGACGACATTACACTCTGGGCCTGCAAAGGATCCTGCGGAAACTGACAGGACACGCTTCAACAGGCCATCAACACCATTGAAAGCTATATGAGGCGAGCAGGCATCAGGTGCGCTCCAGCGAAATCTGAGTACATTCATATTAGACCTAGACATACCCGAGCGACCAGGGCTCCAGATCTGCAGCTCACCTTGGAGGGAGAGCCCATCAAGAGGGCATCCCACGTGCGCGTATTGGGAATGTGCATCAAAGAAACGGGCAGTGTCAGCATAACGCTCTCCAATCTCGGATGCACTGTTCGGAGCGTAACCGGGCTTATTAGCAGAGTTGCACGCAGCCGAGAAGGCATGACCTAAGCAGACACCATGCAACTAATAAACGCCTTCGTCATGAGTCATCTAACGTATGCCCTGCCTTTCCAAACCACGCGACATAACGACATTGAACATGCAGACAAGTTCATAAGAATCGCCTGTAAAGCAGCACTCGGCCTGCCTGAAAGCACAAGCACGATCCGACTACATGAATTGAGAATAATGAACACATTTGAGGAATATGCAGCGGCCACACTAATGGCGCAGTGTGAATGGCTAAACACGACACCTCAGGGACGCTCGGTTTTACAAAGACTTCACTGACACCACAATATTGTAGCGACGAAACAATACTACTGCCATCCGAACTCCGCGAAAGAATCCATGTGGCACTAATCCCCCGTCACATGCATCCAGTCCAACATGCGGCACGGAGACGCGCGCGGGCAGCCATCTTACGAAGGTGGCAAAGCGATCCAGATACTTACTTTACAGATGCGAGTTCTTATCACAGGAATACAGGCACCCACAATAGATTTGCAGCAGTCGTGACTAGCCAAGGACGAACAACTACAGCAGCATCCATACACACGAAATCAGTTGCAACAGCCGAAGCTGTGGCCATAGCGCTGGCCATACGCACCGCAGAAGCTAAGGGCCAATCAGCCTACGTGCTGACAGACTCGCAGAACGCCTGCTGCCTCTTCCTTGGGGGGGCTTTACCAGGCTGTGTCTTCCGCATCCTTGGAACGGAACTCACTATGGATCATTGCTTGACCTGGTGCCCGGCGCACACAAGGATAGCGGGGAACGAACAGGCAGACCGCTTGGCTCGAGGCATGAGAGGCCAAGCCGCGGGCCACACCGCCCAAGAGAACACCTCGACACCCGGTGCGCCAAGAGAAATCCTCGAATTACGACGACTAAGTAGGCGATCCAAAGCCCCTCCTCACTCAGACCTAGACAGGAGGCAAGCATGGGACTGGCGCCACCTCCAAACAAACACTTTCCCACGTTTATACAGGCTACACCAAAATGTACCCAGACAAATACAGCAACAAATGCCCGTGGTGCGAAGAAACACTTACATTGGAACACATAATATTAATGTGCGCGTTATGCCTGCCGGCTGCCACCTCGCCGCTGCTAGACAACACTCTCCATAACGGGTCGTGGGAGGCGCGACTCGCGGAAGTGGAATTGGAAGCCAACTGGCGACCCTTGACCAGGCCCTGCGAGCCGCTGTAAACAGTGGGGCCTTGGAAGAGGGGCTCCACCCACAATAACCAAACAACCTCTACTACAATAAACGTTTCTCTTTCTCTTACATTATGCATACCCAGAGCAGATATATTGTACATACTGTGCATATTGGAAAATTTTGTGCACAATTTTTGCAAAATGCTTTGTATATTGTGGAAGAGTACTGTGGTATGCGGACAGAATCTGTAATATCTAGCCTAGCTAACCACATATCTAGCCTAGCTAACCACGAGGGCTGTTATATGTCAACAGGTAGGTTTTTTTTTTCCTTTCTTGCATTTCTAATGCTTGTTTAAACCTGTGGTAGTAAAAAATTTTAGAATAGTTACATATGCTTTGTGAGGTCTTGTGCATTACAAAGTTTTATGGACGTGCCTGGCATTCTTGTCTAAGTGCATTCAGCCATCTGATGATCAAATTTTGTCTTATTGTCTGGGCTGCTTACCCAAATATTATGTTCTTTGTTTATGTGCCCCCTTAATATAACAATATAACAGCGTCGGATTGAAGAGTTCGCGGAACAAAAATATTTAGGCTGATGTTATATTTGTCTCCAGAGTGTCTCAGACTCGCCAGAAATCAGACCCGGTTGCCACTTTTGTTATTTGGACTTGCCAAAATCAGACATTGTTAAACTTGCTCAGACTTGCGAAAATCATAGTTGACAAGACTCACTCACACTCACTCAAACTCACAGAATGACAGGCTCACTCTTAGACTAATGGATTCACCGGCTCACTCGTACTATTTTGATTCAGATTTGGTGGCTTGTAACTTGTCTGGGCTCGGATTCACCAGAAGGGTACTTGCTCAAATAAAAAGCCAGATCTATACATAACCACGTCATAATTGCTGAGGTGCATTGGTTAGCTGCAAGTGCAACATATCTGTTGTGTGTGTGTTGGGAACTCTGGAGGCAGGGAATGCATATGTTAAGTACTGTGAAAAACGTATAGTATTGTTTCAATAGTATCTTTTAATTGGCGTGTTGAACTGTATTTATGCACTGAAATTCTTGCACAGCTTACTGTGTAAACTGCCACAAGTGTTTGTTTTATTCAGGTTACTCAGGTCTCTGGTTCCAGTGAATCCAGTGGTTCCACTAGTGAATATGTAGCCATATTCACTTTGGATATGGGCTCAGCCTTGCATGCAGTCCCTTGGACAAGAGAAACATTGAAGTCTTATGTAGTTAAAACTTGAATTCACTCAGAGTTGCACCAGCTATGATTCACTGGGTCTCACTCCAACTCAAGCTCATGCCCACTTCAACTAGTCTCGACTCGTCCTGAGTCAGACTCGCGCTACTCTTATATGATTCATTTGGGCCCACTCAGACTCGCAGGGCTCATTCAAGCTCAGACCCATGTTTGAGCGAGTCGATTCGAGGAAATTTTGGATGTGGGTATATATTCCTCTGTGTCTTTCCAATAAAACTCTTGAGTGCCCGTATTGTGCAGTCAGAGCTTTGTCCTTGTCAGAGTTGGAACTTGCCTTTACTGACCTCATTTAGCTAATATGTTAGGCAATGTGTTTTTTTCTTGGCAAGTGTACCAAGAACATCATTTATCACAGTTTTTGTTTGTCATTCTTATTATACTAGCATGCCGAAAATGTGTTAGTCATTGCTCACTGAAAGTGATTTTCTTTATAGTATTTTGGACAAGTTGAGAGGCTGCAGGCCAAAATTTTGCTTTCTCAAGATCCCTTGGGAGGTCTTCTGGGTTCGGAAGATCCTGGACTAGAGTTGGCAAGTAGATTTTATTTACACTTTGAACTTCTGTGCCATTTTGGGTTGTCATTGTTGGGCCTTGTCACATGCTGTGTCATATATGACACCGAACTTCTAACTTGACGAAAGTGAGAGGGAATGAAATGCTACAAATTTATCCTTAATCTGTGTCATATCTATACTCCATTCCATACGTAACAGTCAACACTGTGGAGGCTAGAGAGACTCCTTACAATGCGGGGGGCGGGGGGCTTTGTTTGCACTTGGATATAGTTTCGTGTTTCTTGACCGCAGTTGTGTGCAACAGTTTTTTATATAGGCTTGATATTGAATGAAACAAGTTTTAACCCTTAGAAACAAACACACTGTACTATACTACGGCTGTTAATGCATTGTTTTAGATAATGTTTTTTTTTCCTTGTTATTTTATTTGCAACCTGTCGCGAGGAGCCTCACGTGCATGCTCGCGTGAGCGAATGCTGCTCGAAGCATGGACGGAATGCTCAATGAAGCATAGTCAAAACGCACGGAGTGATAACTTTCCTTGATTGAACTTCTTGTGTAGCTTCCTCAGCGTTGACTGCTACGTATGGAACGGAGCATAGCAGTCTAGCGACATCTAGTATCGTATCCGTAGCAGCTAAAACTAGAAAGAATTCTACTTTCTTTTTCTAAAATGTGTTTGGTAGTAGCTAGGCATGCGAAAAGTTGATGAAACTTAAACTTTAAAGTATTTACAGCTGAAAATATTCCCCCTATGTTACTCTCACTGCATGTGGTTGCTCTTTATCTGTCTGTTGTAATATTTTGAATGCAGAAAACCTTTGACTATGCGAGACACGCATTTATTTTTATCACATATGGTGCAGCATACATTTGTGGGTAACTTTTTTTGGCACAGGAAACAAACCAGTTTTGTTGGTAGAAGGCAAATTTAGTAGTACAGTATAATGTATTTACATGATGTATCATCTTTAGAGCCGCTACTCTGCTGTTTATATATAAAGAAATATGGGCACCAGCAGTTGTGATGGTAAAATGACGTGTGGAACCCACCACATTCTAAAAACTGATAGCAGCAACAGAGAACTGCCATTGAAAATGATTTGTGCTCCAGCTTTTAAAGGCTACGCAAAGTTGGAAAGCCACATAAAAGAACATGTATTAGGAAGTCTAGCTCTGATATCGAAGCCATCTTCCTGGCAGTCAAGGCTGTCATCAATTTTTTTACAACTATGTACTAGCTGAAGCTGTGCAAAATAAGTGCCTTTTGAAGTGGAGCTTTCTTTGCCTCTTTCCCCCACCTCTCGGGTGTTGGCTGCTTGCATAATTGGCTGGTCCGAGGTCTAGTGCAAACCAGTACCGGTTAAAGTGCAAAACGAGGTGGCCTGGGGCAGCAGGTGAATTACATAGATACAGATGTGAGCTCCGACACAAGCACACCTTTGTCATCATATCACCATCATCATTCCTTGGTCATAATTTTGTTGCCTTCATTCCCATCATTTTGATTCCTTTGTTGTTGTGCTACTGCCATCATTCCGTCGTCTTCACTTTATTGTCATTGTTCAGTCATCAATACATGTTTTTGTCATTATGCTGTCATCAATTCATTATCATCCCATCGTCATTTGGCCGGCATAATTTTATCGTCGTCATTTCTATGTTGCCATGCTGTCATCATCCTCTTGCTGTCTTCATTCCATAATCATCAATCCATCTTCATCATTCCATTGTTGCTCTTCCTTCCTCATTATGCCATCAACATCATTCCATCGTCGTTGGTCCATTGTCATCATGCCTTGGTCATTATGCTGTCAACATTCTGTTGTCACCACTCCATTATCATCATGCCTTCGTCATTGTGCTGTCGTTGCCACAGCGTTGTAATCATGCTACCATCTTTCAGTCGACATCATTCTGTTGTCAGCAATCAGTGTCGTCATTCCGCTGTTGTCATGCCATCGTCATCATGCCGTTCTTTTCACATCATATGTTTCCTCTGGTGTGCCACAGGGCAGTGTCCTCAGTCCACTACCTTTCCTGATATATATTAATGACTTACCAAATAACATATCTTCTCATGTGCGGATTTTTGCAGATGATTGTATAATTTACCGAGTAATTGCTAGTACTGATGACCACATAAAAATTCAAAATGATCTTGACCTTATTAGCAGTTAGTGTAGCACCTGGCCAACGTCGCTTAATCCAGGTAAATGTGAAGTAATGTCTTTCACTCGCAAACATTTCCTTTCCAACTTTTCATAGTATATTAATTACAATCCTGTGTCTGTAGTTACTTCTTTCAAATATCTAGGCGTAACCCTGGCATCAAACCTTTCCTGAACTACACATATCAATAACATCTGCGGAACTGCCTCCCAATACTTGGGATATTTACACTGGAACCTCCGTGAGACGCTGACTAATGTCCGCAAGTTAGCCTATCTTACATTTGTTCGCCCTAAACTTGAATTTGTTTCTTCAATATGGTCCCCTCATTACATTTATTTAACCACTATGCTAGAATCTGTTCAGAATAGAGCCGCTCGATTCATCTCACAAAATTACAACTGCAACAAAAGTATAACGCAAATTAAAAACAATTTATCAATTCCTTCTTTGAACATTCGTTGTGATGTAGCACTTTTATTGCTGTTTCACAAGTATGTTCACGGACCAAGGCCATCACCAATAGTTCTGCAAGTTTCTCCAGTCACCTCACGAAAATTGCATAATCATCTTTCTTTAATGCGCATCTATGGTAAAACAGACTCTCTTAACTCATCTGCGCTTCTACGTGTCATCCGCTTGTGGAGCGACCTTCCCGATATCCTGGTAGCTGAAGCTAACAAAGAAAAATTCCGCCACGACATAAGCATTCATTTCTTACCTTAAATAACTTCTTGTGTGCATTGCTTCTTGTATGCCTTCTTTTTTTCTTTTTTGATCTGAGGATTCTAGAGTTATTGTAAACTTGATTCTTCCTTGTATCATTATTAACAAAGTGTTTTGTGTTCTCTATAATTGTATGCTCTTTATACTATGTAAGATTTTTTGAAGCTTCCCTTACCCAAGCCCATTATTCGGGCCTGTAAGGTATTTTGAATAAATAAATAAACAAATGAATATTGTCATTCCTTCATTGTTATGCATGGCATCTGCATATTGGAGCACCACAAGCTTACTATGAGTGAGGCATTTCCCAGTGAAAATAAGTCTACGTTGGCCGTGTCTTTTGTGCTTGGAAATGGTTGCTAAAAAAGAACAGTGTTCCTCGCAGATATCAATGAAAACGTCGCCTAAACCAATTCTCACAGGGCATGGGATCTGCATATATGTATATATTTTTTTTCTACACTTTTTTGTACAAACGTTTCTATTTTTGCAACTGTTATATATTTCACCAGTTTTCTATAATTAAATGTGTGTTTTTGTAGTCACTAAATATAATCATGACTGCTTCATGTGTAATAAATGATATGTGTAAATTTTGACTTGGTCATAACCGTGCATTTTATTTTTTGGAGAACTGGAAGTTTGGGCATTTTGTTCAAGTTTTGTCACACAAAAATAATGATTCATGCAGTATGGGGTGAAAAGACAAGCTGCAACTAAAGTAACTTTCTTACCTTTATTTTTTAGGTTTTCATAGATGAATTACATCATGCAATTTCAAAACATCTCGAGCACCATCAGTCAAGGTTGTTACACTGTTTGGATTATGGTGAGACCTTTTTCACAAATTGAGCTCTTGAAAAAAGAAAGTTGTGCCATCCACATAAAAGTAGAAATAAGCTATAAAGGAAACACATGGTAAGTTCCTTAGAAAATATATAAATATAAACACATTTGTGGGCTTATGCTTTCTTTTTATGTTCGTGTCAATTTCCTATATTGAAACTTCTGGTGAACTTCCTAAGGAACCTTTCTTGTTTAATCAAATATAGCTCAGTGTGATCTGATTTAAACATCTTGTGATACTCTCAAACTGCAAATAGTATTTGTTTACATAGCAGTGAAGCCTGGATATTTGTTTTTCATGGAAGAATGTTAGAAAAAATAGTCCACTTCTTTCATTTTTGTTGGATGCAGACATACGAGTGATGAGTGAATGAGGTAGTCAGGATGTTAAAGGCTTATTTTATGTCAACCAGGAACCTACACATCATATTCCTCTTTTTATTCTTTCAAGCTGTCACGAATGCAGGTGTGGGAATTGCAGTCCAGTCCGTGTGTGCACATGTTGATGGCATCAGAAGGTCAATTTTCATGCTGAGTCTCCAGCGTGTAGAGTGCCTTCGTAAATTTGAGAAGGTTTGTGCCTTTTATTTTTTTCTCATATTTTAGTGCTGCAGAATCAGTGGTGTTGGCATAAACATTTCACCCAGTTTGTGACTGCTGTTGTAAAAATAACACAGATTGTGCGATGTACTGCTGCAGTATGCTGAAAATGTTAAGGTAAAATTTTTAGTTTGCTTGCCTGTAGTATTGGAAAGTGGACTGCCTGCTTGTTTCTTTCCTTGTTTTAATAGCATGAAAATTTTCACTATTGTTTTTTGCTGCTGCTAGAAAATAGCAGTGCACACAAAAGTGCATGCCTGAGCCCATTGATAAATTAGTTGCAGAACCTTCATTTTCACCAGCCCTTGTCCGTTTATGGTTGTAAAGGTGCTGTGTAAAAAATCCAAATTAATGTACTTAATGCACATGTTCATAAACATTACCACTTGCAGAATTGTAGAAAAAAAAAGGAAAGGAATGTATTGTGGTCATGTGTCGGTCTTTTATTAATAATTGTGTTAAGATGGCAACCACAGGCTGTTTGTATAAGAGCTGCACCCACTTTACTATAGACCCTTTCACTGTTTATAAACATAAGCCCCGGACGGTTTCCGGTTTTGTTCATTGACTTAGCCTGCTAAATTTAGCGAGCAAGAAAGGCATTGGCTGCAATATTGACTAGCAAGAGTGCGTTAAAATCTAAGTCGCAGATTTTCAACACTTTCCCTCTGTACATAAGAACAATTTTACAAGTGAATGTTGCCCTAAGTTACACGAAATTTATGTATTTGTCTTGAGGCTAACGTGGATGTCTTTTATCTGACAACTTAAAAATAGACTTTCTGCCAGTAAAATAACTTAAAAACGCGCTTTGTGTTTTGGTGCATTAGGCTGATAAGGCCCGTGACCGGAAGTTTCTTGGGGGCGAGCTCTCGCTGCAGCTATCGCGCGAGTGAAACTATCTATACACAGAAGCAGTACCAATGCTGTAGGAAAATTGCTAAATTATCATTCTTTCTCCCTTATTAAGTGAAAATTTCCGTCTGCAAAAAACTGAATGCTTTGTTCAAAGCATTTATGGTGTTTCTGGTGTTTGGTTAACAGTAAAGCTTCTTGGCCTTGCTTACAGCATGGCATCTGGTAATATTAATAAACGGATGTACAACTGAAGGCAGTGGATGCCTTGTGAAGCCATTAGAAGGCCCATAATTGTATTTGTTCCTTTGCCATGTGAAATGGAATAATTTACTTTCGGAGAAAATGTGCTTATGTTGAAGCATGCAGACCTTGGGCCTATTATCAGGAACATGTGAGTGCATTATTATTAATCATTGAGAGGCTCTAATGCAGCTTTCTTGTCACCTATTCAGTGGACCATTTGCCTCAGTATACTAGTTAGTGACCCCGGAGGTAAGGATACAATGACTAATACTGCTTACATCAATGCACTGGTGTATTGTTAATTGTTTGTGATCAGTACAGAAATTTTTGATGTTCTTCTTGCAAAATAAATGCGGCACAACTAAATAAATTATTTTCAGTAGTGGCATCCTTCATTATATTCACATGCAATGGAATTTGTACAACCCTGGTATCAGTTATACTTGCATAAGCTGCCCTTTCAGGTGTTAAAAGCATTCAATACAAGAAGTTTGTCATTGCCTGAGCTGGATGAAGCAGAGCAATTATTTTTCTTCAAGCTGGAGATGGCTATCGACATGTACATCAACTTTGCGTAAGTAATGTGCGGGAATATAATTTCAGCAGGTTAGTAAAGTTAACTTTCTGAGCCATAAATAGACTGAAAATGTCCAGGTATCATTGAACTTTAGATATCTTTCCTCACAGTTTATGACCTAGCCTCTTGCAACTGTTGATACAATGTGGGAAATATTTTTACCCACGGTGTAAACTATTACATCAGATAAATAGTTGTAGCATGCTTTATAAATAGGAGACTAGTTTGAGGCTCTTCTGGTCATAAAAGAGTAACTGATTGCTGCGGTCCTTCATGTTGATTATGAAGTGTTTGCTGAATGACAAGTCATAGGCATGCCTCCTGTAGCATGTGGATTACTGCACTTCATTTTTCGCTGTACATTCATGTGACACACTTCTCACGTAAACGTTGTGCAAATAATAATATAGCAACTGTGTACCAGTGTGTTTTCTGCAGATATTCAGTGCACACAGTTGCATGTACACATGCCACATACGCAGTATTGCATGCACCCTGTGAAAGTAATTAGCTAAGGCATTTTGCAGGTTTGCTGTTTATGTTAGCCACATTGCAGTGGAACTAAACCACAATGACGCTTAAGTGCAGCGGTTTCGAGGCACTTTGAACAACCTCAACTATTTAGATGGAGGCCTACACCACAGTGTTCTTAAAGGACCCTTCACCAGGTCTGGCCATTTTGAGCTGACAAGTGCAGTGCATACAGTGCACGCCAATTATCGTGTATGCTAAGTATTACATCCCTACGCGCCACAAAAAGAGCCTAAATTTCAAACCAGATGCCGTTTGCCCTTCTCGCAGGCACAAGTGCACCTACATATATGGAAGTGCTGCGACGTAACTTGCAGTGACACGTGACCTCTAGAAATATTCAAGACAAGATCAGTTATTTGTTTAATCTGTTGCTTCAATAGATGAATTAAAGTTTAGAGAAGTAATAAAATCTACAAACAGAATGTCGGCATGTCTATTTTACTTCATACTGTAGCAAGAGAGATGTACTTCCATTTCATCTGCTTGTTGCCACGTTATGCAGTCGCGTGCACAGAGAACAAAACATGTCATTTTATACTGTGTTCCAGCACCGCGATCATGCTCTTTCATTCTCTCACATCTGCCTCAGTGCGTGTGATTGTGGCACTGACTTGTACTGCTAGTCAGGTGTTCTAGTGCAAAGTGCACAAAATTGTCTGCTGCGCGAAACGAGATAAACACAACAGCTCGCGCGTGAGACCATCACTGGAAGTGCGCTCCTCAGCAAAAACGTGAGTGAGAGAAAAAAAAAAGAAGGCGGTGCCCATCCTGCGATCCTCTGGCTCCGGTATGGGAAAACGCAGGGAAGGAATTTCGCATGCGGAGGCTAGACGGGGCAAGTGGAGAGAGTGTCCATGCTGGCGGTAATGCTCGCCTCCTGAAATTATGGGTTCGCGGCACTACAAATATTTTTGTCTCTGCTATTAATGAACTAATTTGAAAAACTATTGAGGTAGAACACTCCTTAGAAGGCACATAACGGCTTGCAACTTATAGCCAAAATTTGCTATGTGTCCTGGTGAGGGGCCCTTTATACAGGTATACCTGTGCGTGTGTGCATTTGTGCATGCGTTTTTGCAGTGCAGTGCCATCTGCACTGCTAAAGCTGCCTCATTCGACAAGATGAGAGGTGGGCAAGGTGAGGGGCATCCTCTACGTTCTCGGAGAAGTGATCTAATCTGGGCTTATATTGTGTGGAATGTCAAGATGCACAGTGCGAGGCAGGAGGAAGCTCGATGTGCACCGGCATTCAGCAACATGGTCATGGTGTAGCCTTTATCTATGGCACTGGTCTAACTGGCATGCACATCAATGGTTTGTGATACTATGCGACCACCAACACAGATAATTGTGATGTCTTCTGGTACCTACTTCAGGGTTGTGCGTAGCACACGTTTCGAATTGTCATATCATAAGAAGCCAACAAACACTGACACCAAGGACCACATAGGGGAAATTACTTGTGCTTAATAAATGAAATAAAGAAACGATAAATTAATGGAAATTAAAGTGGATGAAAAAACAACTTGCCGCAGGTGGGAACCGAACCCACAACCTTCGCATTTCGCGTGCGGTGCTCTACCCATTGAGCTACCGCGGCGCCATTTCCCCATCCACTTTCCTGGGGTAGTTATGTGCCCTAGTAGAACCCTGGGAGTGTTAGCCAGCGCCACCACTCACAGACCTTGGCGGCGGACATGGAACGTCCTTTGCGTCCAAATGTCCGAAATGCGTCCGAACGTCCAAAATGCGAAGGTTGTGGGTTCGGTTCCCACCTGCGGCAAGTTGTTTTTTCATCCACTTTAATTTCCATTAATTTATCGTTTCTTTATTTCATTTATTAAGCACAAGTCATTTCCCCTATGTTGTCCTTGGTGTCAGTATTTGTTGGCTTCTTATGATATGACTAATAAAAATCGGGCCCCTCTGCTAACCCCCTTTCTTCACGTTTCGAACTGGTCACATTAAAATTAAATCATTCGCTATTTGCTTACATACTCAAAAATTTGAGGCTTTCATGCTGCTACTACAGAATCAACAACAACATAATAAAGCAAAAAGAGTGAAGCACAAGAATTTTATGTTAGTCAACCTTGAAAAGTACATTATACCAATATGGCTAGACTTGATGTTTTGATTTTGGGGCCATTTATAACTCGTAGATCCCACTGAAATCTAGTTGAACATACATCCTACCACAACAATATTAAAAGTCAGCTATTAATTGCCAGCAACGGCTGGCTGGCCTGTTCTTTTTCATGAAGTAGTGTACAATGTGGTGCACTATTAAATGGAACCCCAGCTTGTGTTTGACTATTTAGTAAAGCTGAAATATGGTATGAAGGCCTGCAGGTTATATTTTTTTACATGGATGTCTGCCTACTGCATCAGCAAATTTGCTTAAGATAAATTCAAGGAAATGTTTATACTGGATGTATTGCCGCTTTGGTGTCCCCTTGAAGAGTTGACTGTATGGTGTGTAGGTGTGAGAACATGACATTGTGCACTTATTGGTCTGAAAATGATTCTTCAAGAACAGTGCACATAGTAACCATGCATTTCATCTATTTACAACTAAAGTTTTCTATTACATTTTTAGAGAACTGCTAGAACTGGAATATTATTCCACATATGGAGATAGCCATAAAACAGGCAGGGGCATGCAGGTGGTCATCCCTAATATGCAGTGAGTACCTTTGAAGATATCTTTGGTGATGAACTTTATAGCAGTACTACACAACATGTCGCAGCAGGTTTGCTGTTTGTGGTAACCACATTTCAGTGAGACTAAACCACAATTACACTTAAGTGCTGAGTATTCAGGGCACCTTGAACAATCTCAACTAGTTCTATGGCTTGAAAGATGTGCAGTACGTTACTGAAGTTTCAACATGAAAGGGGTCACATCCACTTATGTAATGTTTGTACCATGCCTTAAAGGTCCCCTTAACCACCCCTTTTTTTTTTACTCGTTTCAAATAAACGCATATCATCTACAGGATGTCGTGACTATCATTTTTGGCAAATGCGGCAGTGCCATGGGGACACCAGAAATGAAAAAAACAACCTCGTGCTCCTCTCCTCGCCTTTCCGGTGCCTACTTCTCACATTATTATGTCAATAGGGTGGTGCTCCAGGCGGCGTCACAAGGATAAATGCTGTCGATTGGTTGGTTGACGAGGGGCAACAGTGCCAACATGATGAGAGCCGACTGTGTGCTCGAGAAGGGAGGGGGCTCACCCACTGTGAAGCTTCCATTCAGTCAGGGTCAAGCGGAGGGCAATGAGATGTGGACGAAAGAGGATCCTTTGTTATGTTGTGTTGATGTGACCCGTTGATGTAAGTAGGTGAGAGAGTGCCAGTGGAAAGGTAGCGAAGGGGAGCGAGAAACAGCTGCAGCCACATAGTCAATCATCAAATGGCTGTAACTTTGCTATCACTGCACCATGTCAAAAATTATTTCAGCGATATATTTATTGTAAACTAGGACACAGCTGGCCACTATGTAACAAATTTTCGAGCGCAGGGTAGTTTGGGGCCCTTTGAGGCAGCCCTGCTTGAATAAAAAAGAAATGCTGTGAACTCCTTACACTATTTCGCCAGCTAGGCAGGCGTGCATGCATGTTTGCCTGCTCATTCACACACATACGTGTACCGGCATTGTAGAATTTCACCTAACTTACTGCTGGAAATTCGTTCATTCACTGTTATTTGGCAGCAATATTTGGGATGTTGATTTATGTCAGTCACTGAATGTGAGTGAGTGATGTTTTGCTCTTGGTGCTTGTAACAATCATTATTAAATTACAAAACTTATTTCATAACCTATATTTACAAGTGCACATTTTTCAAATTATTAAATGTTGTGTTGGCATTGTGGTGTAAGTTTTATAGTGACATTCATTCAATGTGAATATATAAGTAAATTGCCGAGTGCACCAGGTATTTGAGGACATAATGAAAACTTCAAGAATGGCAGCAATATTTCTGTCATTGTTGTTTTCTGATGCTGTTGAATAAAACCATCTTCACACTCACTTACTGAATTCAACCTCATAGCAGCTACGTGTTCAGATCTCATATTGTGTGTCAGTTTTGAGCAGTGCTTCCGCAATTGTAGTGTTTAGTGAGTTTCTAATATTGTGTGACTACTTATTAGTCTTCCTCTCAGTGATGCTACACATATGTATCAGCATAGCAGGTTTATGTTGGGTACTCGGGATGCTACATTGAGGGTGATGTGGCTGCAGATGTTCACAGCCTCTTGGGTCATGGGCCCTGTGCCCATGACCCAAGGCCCTGCGGGAGCTAGCAAATCCATTGTTTAGGAGTAGTGAGTAATGACATCATGCACAAAAAGTTTTGCTGTTGACTCTGCCTCTTGAAAATCCCTGGCAAAGGCCCCTTTGGTGTTCTCACCCATTATGACCTCCAACTTCTGGAGAAACTCGACTGCCATTCTGAATGGTGTCTGACCACTGGTAGCGCTTACTCTCTGTCTCGGATGATAATTGGTCGTAAACTGTTCTCCCCCAAAAAGAGAGGATTTGGCGACATTCAAGAAGGTCGGGATCTCCCAAGTTGCTACAATCTGCATATAAGGCGACTAGGACAGCATTTGACTTCATCTGCGTCGGACTGGAAGTTGGTACTTTGGAATAAGTGTGCCAGATGGGTTGGTGAAAACAAGGTTAAGCGTATAGACAGATGGAATGAGAATGTTGATGGGTGTGGCAATAGTACCTTGTGTTTGTATACCTCTGCTGAAAACACTTCTACAAGCTCATAAGTATTGTAGCGCTGCTTTATGGTATCGCCTTTGATTAATATGCATTCTATGTATAACTATCATGTGTGCCACAGGCCAATTAGCAGATGTGCCTCTGATACAGAAAATGTTTTTTTGGAATACAAACAAGACAGAGGTTCACAGGTAAGATGGATGCCCGATGCTGGAGCCAGCATTTCAACAAGGGCTCTGTCAGGGCAACAGCTGGTTATCTTGGCAGCACTTGTACCGTGTGTCCCAGCTAATGCTAGCCAAGCAAGAGCGTCTGTCCTGTTCACTCCGTTTCTTCCCACCCGTATTTTCGCTCAACGACTCTACATGGTACACCAACTGGCCCTACAGTCTACGCTTCTAGCCAAGCTAATCAACGAAAGTAAACATATGGAAAACATCTCGCTTACCCTAAAGAGGCCATTCGAGAGTGCGCAATATGGCGCTTTAAAAACACTGTGCATGATACAATTATAAGACCTACAATGTTCAGCGGTCACAGGTCTGATGACCAAACACCATAGGTTCTAAAATCGTATTTTGCACCATGTTTTTTTATTCTCTTTTCTCCGTTGAACAGCTTGGCTAACGTTAGCTGGGACACCCTATATTTAATACTCTTCCTTAAGAATAAGCAGCTGCGTAAAGTGAGAAAAGTCGAAATGTTCGAAAGGAAGGGGGAGAGAGGGGTTGTGACGCTGGTTCTTTCAAGAAGTAGAGTTGACATAAATAGAAAATATACCTTCGCATGTAAAGGCATTGCCAATCCATAGTGTGTATTTCAATTCCCAATTGACAATGGCTACTTACACGTGAATGTTCTTTTTGATTTATATCATCCCGACTACTTGGAAAAAAACCTGCAGCACTGCACCTCCCCCCTCCCCCTGTCTTTTTTTACATTTTGACATCTCTCACCTTACTCTGCAGATCCACTTATTCTCCTCCTCCCCTTTGGGGTGGGAGAGATGTACAAAAATTCTGCCAAGGAAAGGAGTTGTGCCCTGACAATGACAAGTCCCCTTGTAGAAACGTTGGCTCCAGTCTGAGGCATCACATTTTTCACCAGTGTAGATCACCGTTTTGGAATAGGTGCTTAGACCTAATTTGAACGCCCTACATGTAAATGTGATAATCTGGAGCTTATTCAGCTGAGTATTGTACAAGACTGCACCCTGCCTTCTAGCATATTGTGACGTTGAATGCTAACAGTGTCTCATTATTTTGCAGAAATGAATTTTTACATCAATTTCTGGAGGCTCGAAAAATACTGAAGGAAAAAGAGGCATTACTTGAACAATTTGAGAAGATCTGGTCTCCGAGGGTTGAGTCAATGATCAAAGAGTACCACACGAAAGTTCAGGAACTCCGTACCCTGAGTCTGGCACATAATGTAAAATAAAGGTGATTTTTTTATTGCTAATAATGTTATTTCGCATTTATAGATGGAAAATGTAGATATTTTTTGTAGTTTTTATAATAAATACCACTGGAATAACATTCTGAATCAGTCATCGTTTGAGTAAAATAAGACACTTTATAGATAGGATACAACCTTTTATTACTAAATGGGTATCTTTTGTTTCTGTAAGTGTCATCTTTGTGATTACTTGATGTGCTGTTACTACTTAATGCCCTTTAAAATTCTATACGCTCATTCATTTCTAAAGGGACCCTGAAATGGTTTTGCACAGATGTATTGAGTCGTTAGGGTTGGCCCTTCTGATCATTAAGTGATGCATTTAAGTGCTCTGTGTAAAGACTGTAGTTACAAGGTTTTAAAAATGTGCATCGCTACCAATTGCACGGCAATGAAGACACAGTAGCCGCTGTGAGGGGTGTAGGCACACTAACCACACAGGTCATGCTCTGCTTTTTATTGTACATCGTGCACCCCCTGGTGGTCAGTTACCACACTTCCTCCCCCCTTAACAGCTTAACAGCATATAAGCAATTACAGTTCACGGAGAAAACCGAAGCACTGGACTGCATTCACTAGTGCTTTGACGAAGCCGACTTGTGGAAGAAGGCAGGGAGCAATCGGCGCGCGTTGATGATATGGTGTTACTGGCCTCCAGTTGATAGGGCTCGCCTGATAGTAGTAGCTGACCCTCCGAGCTTGTCGCTCCTTCGGGTAAACCACTGTCAGTTGTACCTCCGGTCTCCGAGGATAAAGTCAAATGTGGTTCCGAACGTGCGGTAGAAGGGCTGGAGCACTGACGGTTGTGCTGGTTGGGCATCGACTGTGGCCTTACATGGTCGAGATGCCGGGTCCATTGTCGCCCATCATCCAGTTGTAGCTCCACCTGTGAATTGTGTTGCCTGGCGACTACAGCGGGAATCCAGCTCGGACCTGGCCGAAAATTCCTGCTGAATACTCTGTCTCCTGGTTGTGCTGGCACCCTCAGTTTCATTCTTTGATCGTACTCCATCTTCTAAGCGAGTTGTTTCTGGAGGACTGTTTTCCTTAGGTCTGGCCGCAGCAGATCCAATGCAGTCCTGAGCCTTCATCCCATCAACAGTTCAGATGGGCAACACCCGGTGACCTCGTGGGGTGTCAACCTGCGTGATAACGGTATTCGTGCAATTTGTGCACGAAGGTCCCCTGGGCCAACTTTCTGTAATTTTACTTTCATAGTTTGAACGGCTCTCTCCGCCGCATTGTTCGAAGCAGGGTGATAGGGCAGTACTAGCATCCTCCTCACGCCGCTCTTCTTCAAGAATGTCTCGTATGCTTCACTCACGAATGCGGGTTCATTGTCCGATACCACCATGTCTGGGAGGCCCTGATTCGCAAACATGACCCGCATGCACGCAATTGTACATTCCGCTGAAGGTGATGAAACGGGAAAACCTTCAATCCATTTGGAGAATGCATCAATTGCAATAAAAAAAAATAGGAATTCCGGTAAGGTCCTGCATAGTCCACGTGAATCCTAGACCAGGCCGTTTGGGAACGGCCACGGCATCATAGGCACTGGTCTCAATGGTCTCTGTTGTTGGCAGGCGAAGCACTCTTGAACCGTGGTTACGATGCCGCTGTCTAACGATGGTCGCCACACATGTCTTTGGGCGATGCCTTTCATTTTTGTGACCCCAGGGTGGCTCTCATGTAGTAACTTGAGGACTTCCCCTCTGAGGCTGGAGGGTACCACAACACGGTTTCCCCAGAGCACACAGTTCTGATGCACACTCAACTCATTGAACCGGGACATGTATGGCCCCCCCTCTGATGTCGATTCTTGAACATGACCAGACCATAAATCTTGTAGCACTCTTAACACTGGATCTCTTGCAGTGGCTTCGGCAACCACCTTTGATGAAAGGACACGGGGATAGACACCTTCAAGCATGAATACCTCCGCAGGTGTCCCTGGAGAGCAATCAGTTGTTGGCAAGGGGAGTCTACTCAACCCATCTGCACGGGCTATCGGGCCTCCAGGCCTATAGCTCAAACTGTAGCTGTACCCTGCCAGCAGCAACGCCCAGTGAAGAAGCCTTGGCGAGCATGTTTCCAGAGTAGGCCTTCCAGCACCTAACAGGCCCAACAAGAGTTTGTCGGCGGTAGCCGCTTCAAATTTCCGTCCCCAGAGATACTGCCTGAACTTTGCGACACCAAACACAAGACTAAGTGCCTCTTTATCAAGTTGGCTGAAATCCTTTTTAGTGAGTGTGAGGCTTCTTGATGCAAAGGATATCGGTCGCTCTTCTCCAGTAGGCTCTCTCTGTGCCAGGACTGCCCCCAGGCCATGAGGGGAAGCATCAGTGATCAACACCGTGGGTTTTGAGAGGTCATAATAAGCCAAGACACGGGCAGATGAGAGCAGCTCCTTGCTTTTCACAAATGCACATTGCTCAACTGCCGTCCAGTGCCATTTTGTTCCAGTGGTAAGCAAGCCGTTCAATGGCTGCAGTACATCTGACAGGTTGGGGAGAAACTTTCTATAGAAGTTCACCAAACCCAAATAGCTTTGCAACTCTTTCACATCTCGAAGTTTGGGAGCATTCCCTACTGCTTCAGTCTTGGCGGAATCTGGATGTAGCCCGGTAGCACTTATTATGTGGCCCAAGTACTGGACCTCAGGTAACAAGAACTTGCATTTTGCAAGTTTCAGCTTCAAGCCCACCTCTTGCAATCGCTCTAGTACCTTGCAGACGTTTGCCCAATGTTCATCGTTACTGGCGCCTGTTACCAAGATGTCATCAAAGTAAACTGTGCCATGATCAAGACTTTGCAGGAGGTTTTCCATTTCGCATTGATATATGGCTGGGGCGGAAGCAACCCCGAATGGCAGCCTCGTGTATTGAAACAAGCCCTTTGGGGTATTGATAGTGACGAACTCTTGTGACTGTTCTACCAGCTCGATCTGCTGGTAGGCGTCCTTTAGGTCTAACTATGTGAACCTTACTCCTCCCTGGAGCTTTGCGAACAATTCCTCTATGCAGGCACAGGATACATTTCCACGAGTGCTATGGGATGAACAGTCAGCTTGAAATCGCCGCATATGCGCAGCTGGCCATCTTGTTTTAGCACTGGAACGACAGGTGCTGCCCATCTGGCAGTCTTCACTGGTTGAACCCCGCCTTGGTGGAGCAGTCTCTGCAACCATTCCTCAAACTTGTCTTTAAGCTCCGGTGGATGCCCTTTGCTTTGAAATAATCTGGGTTTGGCGTCTGGCGGCACCAAGATGCGAGCCTTAACCCCACGGAACGTGCCTAAACCATCTGAAAACACCTCTCGAAAATGGTACACAGCTTCTGCAGACGACACAGACAAATAGATTGCGGCTTGCTTATTCCCTATTGGAATTCCTTCATCCAACTTCTACCAAACAATGCTGGGCACTGTCCCTTTATCACAAGCAGAAGTAGCTGTCTCTCCTCCTCCCCAAGCTTTACAGAGCCACAAACTTCCCGATGACTGGTCGCGTGTCTCTGCAAAAACTCCTCAGCTGTATGTCGGATCGTTCGAAGGTGGCCGATGGGAACAGTTGCGTGAACTTTGTTTCACTTATGGTTGAGACACTGGCACCCATATCAAGTTCCATCTCTAGTGGAACGCCTTTAATGATAACCGCATTGCGCATAGGCGCCGGCCCAGCCGCCTGAAGTGCCCGAAGGTTGTATGCTGCCAGTGTTTCGCTCGCTCCGGGTGCCCCAAGCACTTCATCCATGGTGTTCACGCGCCTCGAATCTGTGCGCTGCGCCTGTCTGTTTACGAACTCACTATCACTTTTGCAAGCTCTTGCCAGATGCCCTTGCGGCCCGCATTTGTAGCCAACTGAGTTGACGTGTTGGCACTGGCGCGCTTGATGGGTACCGCCACAGTGGAAACACCCGCGTTTGCGACACGCAGGTTGCACTACATTTGTTGCCCCCATGGCAGTTTCGACTGTCAATTGGACTGACTCCGATTATGGCGTGGGGTGAGCGCTTAGCATATGGGAATCCTTGCGAGCAGCTTCGATGGCCCTTACCGTACTCATTGTGGTTTCCAGGTTTAACTCGGCTGTTTCCAGTAATTCCGTTTGCATTGGCACGTCATCAATGCCAATGACGATTTGCAGTCGTCGGCCAGTCGCCTTAACAACGCGAAGTACTTGCTCACCGCCTCTCCGTCCCGCCTGTGTCGTGAGAAGAACTTGAAACTTCTGACACCTTTGGCGCGAAGTGATTGTTGAGAGCCTCAAAAATTGCTGCTAAGTTCGCCGTGGCAGGTTTCTCAGCGGCCAATAGGCTTTGCAGTAAGGAGTACGTTGCGGCCCCGCAACATGTTAGAAATACGGCCGTCTTACCGTCTGGCACGTCGTTTACCGTCGAGAATAGTTCCACCCGCTCTTGGTACTCGGTCCAGTCTGCAGTGTCCGCGTTGAACTCTTCTATCTTTCCAATGACCGGCATGCTTGTTCTTGCGTCACTGGTGTCGTTTACTTGAAGCATTTTCCCTCGTCGCCAGTTGTGGTGACCGGACCCACATCCATAGCGCACGGCAATGAAGACACAGTAGCCGCTGTGAGGGGCGTAGGCACACTGACTGCACAGGTCATGTGCTCTGCTTTTTATTGCACAACGTGCACCCCCTGGTGGTCTGTTACCATATGCCACTCCACCGAGTTTTCAGCTGCTCCTGACCAAGTGATGTGAGGTGACCATATGACACCAGCAAGACAAGCTATCTGAATGGCTACCCAGGGCACGTCATCAATAATTTTTCCAACCTTGTGGGGAACAAATGTTCGTAATAGTTGGGATATTAGTTAATTTGTTTCTATGTGAAAGAAAGTAACAGGAAGAGGATGCACAAGGACAACTTATCACTGCACTCAAGCCTTTCTGACACACAGCAAGTGTCATCTGCTTGTGTTACAACACGCTCCAAGTTGACGCGAGCTGCACAGTCAACTTGGTCCTGATCTGTTTTTTCGTGAGCACCATGCATTCACCTTTGCATTGTGGGCTACAAATGTAGAGATCGGCGACATGTCAAGCTGCGACATCGTGTCCCTCTGCAAGGCAAACATGTGACCGGAGTGGCCGACAGTGCTGGTTGTCGGCATTCGATCAGCACCAGCATCTACACGTTTGTGGCCATCGCTTCACGTCGAGGGGTTACTAGATACTACAATAGTGTTTTGCGTGTCCAGTATTCGGGTAAACGCAAGCGTAAGTGGACTGGGCCTGGGAATCTTTTGAGAGAGAGAGAAACAATTTTATTGATCCATAATCAAATGGAGTGCGTTAGGCGCCTCATGGGGTGGCTTTCTCTTCACGGGTTCCATATGCTTCCAGGGCCGCCTGGCTCC